>NC_138882.1:145103550-145268733 GCF_965194825.1 Balaenoptera physalus | reverse complement strand
ATGAGTTAATATGGTTCTGGATCCTCTTTCATGAAACATATCTGCACTGTTAATTAATGCTCCCAAACAGCTTGCTAATCTCTGTCAGCAGTAAATCACATCAGTCCCTACATTTGGTGTCCCTAAGGAACAGAGTACCACCTGCTAACCTCACTGGAAGCTGGTAGAGGGTGTTAGAAATGAACACTTGGCCTTAGAAAAATATTTGTTTTCCATTGTGAAAGATTATTTGGTATTGTCATATTGTCTATTGTTAGCGTAAAACATAGCCCAGTGTAAGTAATGCCTGGACCAATTCTGCACATTTCACAATTCCTTTTCTCTCTTGTTTTTCTCCTCTTGGGCACAGAAAACAAACAATTGTGAAATGTAATCCACAGGCAGAACACAGATCATAACTGTGCCTTCTTTTTTGTTAATTTGAATTTTTATTTTAGTGTCTTCTAATCACTTTTAAATTTCTATTAAACAAGATATTGCTTGATTTCCAAAGGGATGGCCAATTTATCATATAAGGGATTAGATGTAAAAACAGGAAGAGGAAATCTTTTACTGTAAACATTCTGTTTCTTTAGCACATCACTTTCCTCCTGGTTGATTGAAATTTGGGAAATGATTATTAGACTTACACAATAAATACTGAACTTACATTATATAAATGCTCCTAGAACCTACATAGTATATATGCATTCCTACTTTCAAAGCTAGTCAGTTATGTATCTCAGTATGTATTATTCTTAGTGAATAATATAACTGTGTCTTCTTACTATAAACCTAGTGCCCCGAGGTAGCCTTCTAGAGATGACTGAATCTGAAATCTAATTTTGGTTACCTTGGGTGGGGGTAGGTAGCCACAGAATGAGCGATCTCCTTTTCGAAAACTCCGGTTGAGATTCTCCATGTTGAGTTTGCCCTTGGTTGCCCTTAGTGCCATCTTCAAGATCTCCAACAGGTGGTGGTTCACTTCTGACTGGGAGTTGGAGTCTTAAGGGGCAGTACTGCTTGGAGAGGCAGGAGAAAGGCTGTGAAAAGATTATCCACTCAAAGCTGTATGGTTGATTCACTTTGCTCTACAGCAGCAACTAACAGAGCACTGTAAAGCAATTATACTCCAATAAAGATGTGAAAAAAAAAAATGGTTCTGAAGAACCTAGGGGCAGGACAGGAATAAAGATGCAGACGTAGAGAATGGACTTGAGGACACGGGGAGTGGGGGGAAGGGTAAGCTGGGACGAAGTGAGAGAGTGGCATGGATTTATTATATACACTACCAAATGTAAAATAGATAGCTAGTGGGAAGCAGCCACATAGCACAGGGAGATCAGCTCCATGCTTTGTGACCACCTAGAGGGATGGGATAGGGAGGGTGGGAGGGAGACGCAAGAGGGAGGGGATATGGGGATATATGTATATGTATAGCTGATTCACTTTGTTCTACAGCAGAAACTAACACACCATTGTAAAGCAATTATACTGCAATAAAGATGTTAAAAAAAAAAAAGCTGCTGTGTGCTTTCACACCACACCTCTCACCCCAATACATACTGTGGAATGAGAGGACCCACCTAGTAAGGCCTTCTAAATCTGGGAAACCTCGTCAGGGGACTACATGTGGAGATTGCATAGATTAACTAAAGTCTGTTCCACTCTAGTTGAGTCCCACAGTCTGTTCTCCCAGAGGTACCAACCAATTGAGCTAGAACATAGACCAAAACTTGTAATCCACTAACTCTTTTTATCCAGGTTAGAAAAACTTAGAAGTGACCACAGTAGTTTACTTTTCCTGCTTGATCTTACTTTTCTTAAGCCCAGATAATTATTGATAACAAATCAAATTTCCAAACTGTCCATCGCCACAAGCAAAGCAAAGCAAAGCAGATCCTACCAGATCCCTGTAACCAGGGAATCTATATAGAAGGAAATCTTGAACCAGGTGAACTTCCTGCATTATCCTCGACTCTGCTCTTTGTATCTGGAAAACCCAGAAAATGTTTGGGAACAATCATTTACTTACCGTCTGGCATGCAAATGTAAGTAGTTATTAAAATAGTGTATCTAACTGACTATTGTTACTTTAAATAATTGGCAAAAAAACAATAGGGTGATGAAATGTTATAGTCATTTATTTTGTGAAACTAGTTTGAGATGTTTACTCATTTAACATTCAAATGTATGTGTCCTCCCAGATCCAAGCTGCACTATCTTCTCCACAGTGAAGCTTTTCCTTATTTCCACTCCCTCAACTTAAGTGCCACTTCCCTAGAGGGACATTCCATGACATCCCCCAACCTCCACTCATGTAAATCAGTTTCCTTTCAGTGGTGTGCTGGTAAATCTTTAACGACTAGCTCTCCAAGATAAAGCCCTAATCTGTAGCATTACTAATTTTCATGGTGCCAATACTCCCACCATGGCTGATTTCAAACTGCCAATATGATGTCCCTGAATGAGGAACTGGGAATTGAGGCTCACCGGCGGCCTTCCTTTTGCTCCAGAACCCCTGCTTGAGAGACTCTTTCATAGTTCTTTGTTCTTTTCCTTAATAAGTCTCCCTCAAGTTGCAATTGCTTCCTTATTCTTTCAGCTGTTGTTTCCCACCTAGTAAGGCCTTCTAAATCTGGGAAACATCGTCATGGGACTAAATGTGGAGATTGCATAGATTAACTAAAGTCTGTTCCACTCTAGTGAGTCCCACAGTCTGTTCTCCCAGAGGTACCAACCAATTGAACTAGAACATAGACCAAAACTTGTAATCCACTAACTCTTCCTCCTAGTAGACTGCTCCATAAGACGTGGGCTGAGTCTGTTTTGCTCCTATATCCTGTGGATCTTGTGCAGATTGGCCTTACCAATCTGATGTATCTGTCCCAGATTTGAATCAGAAGTTTTCCTTCCTCTTTCCTTTTCTTGCAACACCAGTTCCTGTGGATAGGAATTCGTAAGGTTTTGGCCTTCGGCTCAGCACACGGAGTACTGAATGGGCAGGTGTTATATGGAACCCATTTACTGCAGCTGGTGGATTTCGCAGAAAAACCTGCTGCAGGAGTTTACTTCATCTGGTCCAACTTAGGTGATGAGAGCCGTTGCCACTCCTGCTGCCACTGGTGATGCTGGAGGCTTTTTAAACATCACAGAGTGCCCCATATAAGGCTCTACCTGACGGAACCGGGGAGGGCCTTTTTCTGAGCTGTACATTAATTAACAAAGAGCCTGGATTAATTACAGGTCATCAGTCCTGCACTTCCATAAACACACTGTCTGGTTTATATAGAGCAGCACCTTCTCTGATGAATTCAAAATGATGTCTTTATGCACCTTTTCTACATAGTAGATATCCGAATGTCCCTGCGAGTGAAGTGATGCAAGCTCTCTGGATAACTGGAGTGCCAATGACATTCCACAGATATTTATTGAGCATCTCCCATGTGCCAGGAACTATGCTAGAAGTATGCTGGACACTGAGTTGGCCGGGAAAGATACCATTCCTAACCTCAAATGTCAAAGAAGTAATTACAAGCACAATGACTGTTATAAAGGGAAAGGGCTATGGGGTCATATAGCAAAGAGATATAACCTAGTCTAGGGCTCAGGAAAAGTTTTCTGTCTAGGATTCGTAAGACACATATCTGCCAATAAGTGGCAATATGTTCTGGTGCATCGTCTACTACCCTTCAGGGCACAAATCTCACTATCTGTTCTATATGAAGTGTGGTTGCTGATTATTAAATATTGCCAGGGCTTTACAGCTCTCAGCAGGGCAGTTGCACCAAGTGATAGTTGACTGGTGTACCCACATGGCAGCATCACTTTCTTTACCCCTGAGGGAGAGACTGGGCCTTGCCAATCTCTGAATTCACTGTGCTCAGCAAAGTGTGCCTGGCAAGCAGCTGGCATTCAATGAATGTGTGTTGAATGAAGTACTGCAGTCAAAAAGGGCACATCATAGAAAGGAATCAAGTCTATCACTTGGCCCAGGGATATTTTTATAGGACACTGTGCCTTTTTCCTAGAGTGAAGTGATACACTTCAATGCCATGGCTCTTAACCACTACATCACATTATTTGCAACGGGAAAGAGTGTCTTCTGGTAGGATAGTTTAAAATAGTAAAAAACACTTATATAGCACTTACTATCTATCAGGTACTATTTTTAAGAACTTTGCATTGACTAACTCAGTTCCTCTCACAAATCTATGAAGTGAAAGGAAATCTATCATTGTTCCCATTTTACAGTTGGAGAATGGAAGCACAGAGAGGGTTAAGTGACCAGCCAAATGTTGCAGAGCCACTAATGGGCAGAAACAGGAATTGAGCACAGGCTTCTGTCAATGGAAGTTATGCTCCTAACCACTGCACTTTGTCATTTTTCGTGGAGAACACAGAGACTATCATGCTTTACTGTGCCTCATTTCTAACACTATTCCTCACATCCTATTTTTACGTTGAGTCATTTCTTTCCTTTGAGATTATGTGAAGGAATTTTTGATTTCTGTACCTCAAACCTTTCTCTGCTAGTGCCTGTAACCCAGGAGTTCACTGACTGAACATATTTCTGGAATAATACTGTATGAACTGGACTCTCCCCCGGTATACACTCATTTCTCATTTCATAATGAGGTTTTTCATTTCACATGGCAACTTCATAAAAAAGACACATGCTTGACGTTAAGAAGCTGGTAATTGTTGCAAATAACTTTCTATGCTGGCCTGCGTACAAGAGAGAAAAAAAACTATAAGCAGAAGCCAACTGCTGGTGAAGAGCAAAGTGATTCTGCATTAGGTGAAGTTTTCGAGTGTACGACCTCCACAATCCCTGCCAGCTCTTGAAGTCTACAAACACTATGCCCACAAAAAGGGAGAAAAGTACCTCTGATGGCTACCACCCTGAGTTTCTTTCACCTTGCTGTCCTCAACTCTTTTGTTTTGCTGTGGATCATCTGAAGCTGCAACTTTTAAAAACCAGAGTAGCTTTTCATAATTCACCTGAAAATTAAATATCAAACAGAACATCCCCATTTAATTTACATGTAGGGGAAAGAAGATGCCTGCTGAGATAAAATGTATTTGGAAAAGTTTTAGCATTAAAAGTGTTAAAAACAGGTTTTAAAATATAATAATTATTAGTGCTTTTTTACCAACTATTCATTTTATTTTCCCTTCTGGACATACGGTAAAATAATACTTCCTAGTTGTCTTGTGGTTGAGTAGGGTGATGACCAGTTCTGGCCAGCGAGTTGTGAGCAGAAGTGACATGTGCTACTTCTGGGCTGAGGATTAAACTGCTGACATGACACCCTCCAGGTCTCTCTTCTTCCCCTCTGCCATCACTTACAAAAATCCTACAGAGTGGATGCTTCATCAGCATGGGTTTGGAGCTAAGATGATGATGGTACTGAGAAGACCCTGGGGTGGACTCATTATGAAAAATAAAC
Source organism: Balaenoptera physalus (assembly GCF_965194825.1). Classification (NCBI taxonomy): domain Eukaryota; kingdom Metazoa; phylum Chordata; class Mammalia; order Artiodactyla; family Balaenopteridae; genus Balaenoptera; species Balaenoptera physalus. Next base: position 145,263,301 of record NC_138882.1, on the reverse strand, counting down.
TTTTATTGTTTTAAGCCACTGAAACTTTGGGGCAATTTGTTACAACAGCATAACCTAGCCTCTAGCTTCTCTCTCTCACACACATCTCTTACATAGATATATTCAACAGATATAGTCAGATTACTGAGGGGCAAGGCCTTATTTACCTAGGTGAAAAACTCCAGACTTTTTTTTTTTACATAGGAAAGGACTAAAAGAATGTCATCATTTCCATTGCTGGGCTGGATGACATGCTAGGGATTCTGGTCTGGTGGGCAGACAATGCCAGGGCAGTAGAGGGCATAGCATGGGGATGGGAAGCCAGATAAGGTCCTGATAGAAACTAGATCTCAGGCTGGAGAATTGGCTTGAACTGAAGATTCAGAGAGTTTATACTAATAGGTTGATATTGTATTGCTAAATACTTCTCATAAATATACAACTGATTCTATTTTCACAGATTAGGGATGGGCAGGAGATAGAACTAACATTTATTTGAGTACCTACTAAATGCTAAACATGAGACCAGGTAATTTGCATTTATTATACTACTAAATCCTCAGATTAGCCCTATGAGATTGGTTTTGGCCTGATTTTCCATCAACACATGCTCACAAGGGATTTATCCACTGGTAGTATTTCTTCCTATTTTAGGATATTTTCCTTTAGCTTAATGTGTATCATCTGTCTTTTACATAATTTTTTGATTATATGAGAATTTAGAATAACAAATCTTAGAGACCCATTGGATCTGGGAGGAGGAAGGGGGAAGTAAGATGCAATGTTCAGGGGAATCATTTGAGGTTTGCCTGTGAACTCCTCAGGGAAGCTTCCTTGAAAGCTGATGGGACATGTGGAGTGTGGTGTCCACCAGTCCACGCTCAGACCTTCTTATTATCTGTTTCACATCAAAATATACAGTCAACAAATAATACCCCTTCAACCACAATAGAAAACAGCCCAACAACTCTTAGGATACACACATTGGGTTGGTCAGAGCTGCCCCTTGCCATCTGTTCTAAGGACGAGTCTCTAAGGTTTCTCCTGGGGAGGCCATGGATATAGGACAGGGACTGGTCTCCAGTTGGTACAGAGCTGCAGTAGACATTTTCCTGTTGGGAATCTTAAAGAAACAGACAAATGGTAGTAAGGATCAGAAGGGGTGGGTGAAGAGAAAGAGAAAAAAAGGGAGAATATGAATGAGTCAACAAATTCTTTTTTTTTTTTAAATAAATTTATTTATTTATTTATTTATTTATTTATTTATTTTTGGCTGCATTGGGTCTTTGTTGCTGTGCACGGGCTTTTCTCTAGTTGTGTCTAGCGGGGGCTACTCTTCGTTGCAGTGCTTGGGCTTCTCATTGCGGTGGCTCCTCTTGTTGCGGATCACAGGCTCTAGGCGCGTGGGCTTCAGTAGTTGTGGCACGTGGGCTCAGTAGTTGTGGCTCGCGGGCTCTAGAGCTCAGGCTCAGTAGTTGTGGCGCACGGGCTTAGTTGCTCCGCAGCATGTGGAATCTTCCCGGACCAGGGCTCGAACCCATGTCCCCTGCACTGGCAGGTGGATTCTTAACCACTGCACCACCAGGGAAGTCCGAGTCAACAAATACTTAAAACGCATTCACAGTTCCAAATGACTTCAGCCCATGTGGTCATTGAGTCATTGAATCCCCACAGAAGAGAAAGGTTACCTCAACATTAACTTCATCATTATGCAATTAACACAAGTTTGATAAATAAATGGACAATTAGACACTTTTTCATTTGTGCAATAAAGAAGGTGTCTGTGACGAAGAAAAAATAGGTAGACCATAAGGTGTTTATAGGCAAATGGAGGGCTATTATTAGAGACAGGGCTATCTTTGGGCTGTTTCAATTAGCAGATTCAAGAAGGGCAGCAAAGGCAATTGTGAGCTTTGTCAAGAATGGAATAGAAGAGATTAAAACACCCAGAATATTACACCCCAAGAGCAATGTTATTAAAGGTTACAACAGAATAAATGATGGAACAAGGGTCAATGATAAAATCCCATTCCCTCATGCCATGGTGTATGATGTATTAATAATGTTTTTTATTTTCTGTATTTTATGATGGTTTGACATCTTGGGGACCTTGCTGGCTGGAGGAGACTGCCCCTTCAAGGGCTAACTAATTCCTAGAGATAGTAAGCAGCTTGCCTGCTAATACATCTTTAATATGTGAACCAACCAATCCTAAGTCCATATCTCCAACCACCTCCTTTATCTAACTCTCACACACCAAGCCAATATTTCCCCTGCCCTAAGTCTACCCAGGTCCAGATATCAGACTGGGGACAGCCCCTCTTTGGGCCTCCAGTGGGCCCAAAGCCCACTGGAATTGTTCAAACCAGCCAGTTCTGGTCTATTTACCCTGCCCTGCATTACCTTTCCCATGGAAACCCCAGTAAAGGCTGTGGCCTGTGCTTTCCCCTCACTCCTCTGCCTCTTGATTGACTCTGGTGCTTCTACATGTGGCCCTGCATGGTGTGGCATGCCCCCTTTTCACTGGAAATGTAAATAATACATTCTTTCAAAGGCAGTTGCCTCTATATGTGTCACCTTGCCATACCTGATTAAAATAAAATCCTGGGTACAAATTGAATCACATGGCTATTTTTAATGTCAAGTAATTGAAAGGAGACATTATCAGAAGGATCTGAAAACTGTGTCTGTACTTAATTGATAGTTACATTGAATAACCTATCAGTATGAATAGCAACCTACAGATGCTGTATAGTCATGAAATATTTTAAAGAGAAATTCAAGAGGGTCTCTAGAGTGGGCAGAGTGAGCAGGAGTGGCAGAGGGTTCTAAAATAGGCATAATAATAACAAGACATATATTGGGCACATACTCTCTACAAGGTACCGTATGAGTACTTTGTTTATATCATTCAATTTAATCCGTACAACAACCCTATAAGGTAGGTAGTATTTGTACCTTTTTATATTTGGAATGCTGAGGCTTACAGAAGTTAAGTAACTGTATTCCTTCATTTAAGAAATATTTATGGCTTGCCTAGGCTAGGCCAGGCACTGTGATAGGCCCTACAGTGAATAAAACAGATATGGCTTCTGCTCTCACAGAGCTTACAAATGATGAGAGGCATGGCAAGCGACTGTGATAGTACACCATGGGATGGTAAGGGACACTATTAGAACAGCCCATGGGTCCATCTAACCTGGACTTGGTGGTCCAGGTCTGGAAGCAATGACATTTAAGTCTAGGCTTGAAATATGAGCTAGATTTGGATAGGCTAAGTAGTGGAGACTTCCGTGATAGACGGAATGGGAATAAAGGGGAATAAAGAGGAGAAGAGAAGAAGGAAGAGTACTGGAAAAGGAAACTGGATGTAGAAAACCTCAAAGGTGCACACACGTGCCTAAAAGAGAGTAATGGATGTTCTCAGAGCATCACTTAAGTTTTTGGAAAGACAAAAGGCAAGGCTGGAGAGGGAGGCAGGAGAAAGGAGGTGAATAGCCTTAACTATTGTTAGTATCTGTGCTTTATCCTGAGGGCAGTGGGGAGTCATGGTAATGTTTTTAGTAGATCTAGGACTAGGCTAGACTTGCCCAAAATTTACTCCCTAGTAAATTGTGCAGATAAGATTTGGGCCCTGGGCTTCCCTGGTGGCGCAGTGGTTGAGAATCTGCCTGCCAGTGCAGGGACACGGGTTTGAGCCCTGGTCAGGGAAGATCTCACATGCCGCAGAGCAACTGGGCCCGTGAGCCACAACTACTGAGCCTGCGCGTCTGGAGCCCTGTGGTCCGCAACAAGAGAGTCCGCGATAGTGAGAGGCCCGCGCACCGCGATGAAGAGTGGCCCCCGCTTGCCGCAACTAGAGAAAGCCCTCGCACAGAAACGAAGGCCCAACACAGCCATAAATAAATAAATAAATAAATAAATAAATACTTAAAAAAAAAAAAAAAAAGATTTGGACCCTGCTTTTCACCTTTCCTCTGGGATGAGAACGATTCCACAGTCCGTCCACAGAACAGTTTCATTCTGCAAGGTATTTAGTTAGGTATTTCAGACATAGTGTTCTCAGAACAATACGTTTCTTTATAAATTACTTGTAATATAAAATATTTATATTTTCAGGTACATATAAATATTTTCTGCCTCTAAGAATTGATACACTTCTATATTATAGTATTCTAAAGATGCATTTATCAACACTTATCATTCTCATCGAGTCAAGGTGTTCTTTAGTCCCTTTATTCCCATTTATACACCAAATTTATTGAGTGCTTTTATCTTTGGCACTAGAGATACAGGTGAAGAAGACAGGTATGATTGCTGACTGCCCCCCATAGATCTTTTGGCCTAGACATTACAGACTAAATTTTATGGCCTTGCCTATGGAAAGGGGAAAATATATTGTGCTCCCAAGAATGCTGTGAAGAATGAATGCCATAATGTATTTTAAATATTTTGCATATTGTACAACTATATTATGAATTTGTTTGCTATTTTTTGTGTATCTCCTTCCAAAAGATCTATGAGGGGCGGTCAGCAATCATACCTGCCTTGTTCACCTGTATCTCTTGTGTCAAAGATAAAGGCACTCAATAAATTTGGTGTATAAATGGGAATAAAGGGGACTAAAGAACACCTTGACTCCATGAGAATGATGTGTTGATAAATGCTTCTTTAGAACCCTATGAAGGCCAGAACTCTCTTGTATCCTGCTGACTCCCAGCGTCAAGAAAAACACTGAACTTGAAGAAGAAACCAAGAAAGACAGTGTCAGAATGATGACGATGTCTTGTTCAGGCCAAGGGCACGCCAGGCCTCAGGCTTCTCCTTTCACTGATATAAATCATCCTGGGCTGTTTTTCAAAAGCAAAGAGTGTTCCTAAAGTGTCAAAGAAGATAAAATGGGAAATTCTGATCAAGAATCACTATGTTTCTGACTTCAGGAGTTGTCAGAGTACCTATAAAGTCTCTGATACTACAGCTTTCTCTCATTTGTTTTACTTTGAATCAAAAAATACTGCTTGGGAATGGATGACACAGTAGCCTGAAATAACTTTGAGTGATGCTAGTTTTGTAATATTGACCTCAAAGAATCGGTACAAATGAAGCACAGAAATTTAACACAGATTCAGCAACTGTCCTTGGGCGTTAGAACTTGAAAGTGTTGGAAGTGTAAACAAGTCTTTTAAAGAGATGGCTTATAAATAAAACTATTTTTAAGTGGTTATATTGTAGAAGACATGAATACTCTGCACCAAGACAAGTGAACGCAACAAACTGTCTTAATATTAGGCAATGGATAGCTGTGACTTGGGTGAAAATTTAGAGAGACAGCATTAAATGCAGAGTTGAAAAGTTCTATTTCTTAAATAACTTAGGCCAAGGTCTTGATGCATTCTAGAAGGCTGCTAAATGGCTCAAAAAAGGACACTAGTGATAATAAATACAACCATGAGAAAGATGCATGTAAAATATTTGATAGTTTTTGAGAAATGTAGAATTGAAAAAATAGTATTTCCAAATTAATATATATATGATTTTAATATATACTTTAAACATATTAATACAGTAAATATTAGAGTTAATCATTTGGCTTATTTATTTTTGTAAAATTTATATTTTATTTAAATTTTAACTTCTAATTATGGAAAAATTTACACATAGGCACATGTAGCGAGAATAGTATGATGAAACTCCATAAACTCATCACCAAGCTTCAGTTATCAACTGAAAACCTTGTTTCTTTATATCCACATCACCTCCCACCAGAGATGACGTGAACCCCAGGCAGTGTATTATTTCATCTGCATTGTTTGAGCATGTATTTATAAAGCAGTGATTTTTACAGTGTGGTCCTTGGGTCACAAGCCTCAGTATCACCTTGAAACTTGTTAGAAATGTGAATTCTCAAGACCCACCCTAGACCCATTGAATGAGAATTTCTAGGGTTGGGAGCCTAGAAATCTGTGTTTTAACAAGTACTCCAGTAATTCTAATGCACAATAAAATTTGTGAACCACTGACCAAAGGATAAAGATTCTTTTTAAACATAACCACAATGACATTATTACACTAAAAAATTCCTTATTAACAGTAATTCCTTAATATCATCAACTACCTAGTGAGTGTTCAAAATCCCCCAATTATCTGATAAATAGTATTATTAGTTTGTTTATTCAAATCAGGAGCCAAATAATATCCACATATTGCAACTGGTTAATATCACTTACATCTTTTAAAATTTCTAGTTCTTCCTGGGCTTCCCTGGTGGCGCAGTGGTTAAGAATCTACCTGCCAATGCAAGGAACATGAGTTCAAGCCCTAGTCTGGGAAGATCCCACATGCCGCGGAGCAACTAAGCCCGTGCACCACAACTACTGAAGCCTAGAGCCCGTGCACCACAATGAAGAGTAGCCTCTGCTCTCTGCAACTAGAGAAAGCCCGCATGCAGCAGCGAAGATACAATGCAGCCCAAAAAAAAAAAAAAAATTTCTAATTCTTCCTACCCCCCCACCACCTTTCTTTTCACATTTTTTCCCTTGTAATTTATTTGTTGAAGAAGCTGAGTTGTCTGCCCTGTAAAGTTTTCCACCGTCTGGATTTTGTTGCTGTTTAACAAATTGGCCCATATAATTCCTGTAAAACAGCAGTTAGATCTAGAATCTTGATCACAGTCAAGTTCAATCGTTTCATAGTTGGTATATTTTCCCATGGAAGCAAATGCTGTCAGGTTGTCTTCCTTTTTGTGTTATTCACAGGCACTGATAATCATTGCTTTAGTCCATTTTTTTTCGTTAGGATTTTAGAAAATAGTGGTATTCTCACTCTACTATTACTTCTCATTTATTGGTAGTAATATTTCTCTAAAGAGAGACTGTCCCTTATCAACCATTATCTAAGATACAGTTTGTGGAGAAAAGGCACATTGAATAAATCCTTGATTCTTTAATGCACTAATTTAAAAATTGTTTGTGTCCTAGCTTTCTTCAGAGGTGACCAATTGTTTTTGTTTTCGTTTTTAAAAATCACTGTAAACTTATGGATTTAAACATATTGAATGCCTTTAGATTTAAAGATTTAAATTATAATAGATTTATTATAATTATTATTTTTATTGATATCCAAAATGTCCCACTTTGACTAGTGGGAGCCTTTAATTTTTTTTTTTTTTTAGTGGGAGCCATTTTAAGTTAGATCCTGAGTCTTTTCTTGACAAGTCTTGGAAGGTCTTTGGTATCTACATTGTTTTTGGGGTAAGCAGATGTTACAGGCTCAAAGCTGGAATCAGCCTTTAGAATTTACTGAACACAATGCAGGTGGTAGGGTGCTCATTCACATGGGATTGTTTCTACATTTTTCAATGGACAAGGCTAGGAAATGTATTTTTTTAAAAAAAGTTCATACTGATATTTCCAAATCAGATGTAGGAGTATAGGAGTTTTATATTGTCTCATCAATATTATAGCTATATTTCATTTCTCCTACACTAGAAATTCCAAGTCCCAAAACCACGAAGATAGTGTCTCATTTGCTTTATCCCCCAGTACACATACAGAAGAACAATATCAACATAATGGTTACTGAAAACCTTTAAAGGTATTTTTTCAAAAAAATTTTCCTTAGAGTGTATACCCCACTAGAGACATACAGTGAAATCATTATGTTTTAAAGTTATTTACAATAGTTCCACGCTCTTTGGCTTTGCTGTCAATTAATACATAGGTTCACGTGGTAGCTAGTCTCCAAGGCGGCCCCAGTGATCCCTGCCTCCTAGTACTCACGTTCTTGTGCAGGCCTTCCCCTCCACACTTAATTAGAATTAGTCTGGATAACCAATGGAAGAACACTGTACAAGTGATGGTATGCCACTTCTGAGATTAGGTTATTAAAAAGACATTGGGGCTTCAGTTTTGGTTGTGCACACACACTCTCTCTCTCTCTCTCTTTCTGGGATAACTTATGTTGGGGAAGCCAGATACCATGTCACAAGCAGCCCTATGGAGAGGCCCAAATTGAAAAGAGACAATATCTCTGGCTACAGACAGCAAGTAACTGAGGCCTCTGTCAGTAGCCACTCAAAAGGGCCTAGAAGTGGATCTTCTAGCCCTGGGTAAGCCTTCAGGTGACTGCATTCCTGCTGACATTTGGCATGAAATTTCATGGGAGACCTTGAGCGAGAACTACTCATCTAAGCCATTCCTGGATTCTTGTCCCTCAGAAACAGTGAGAGATGATATATGGTTATTGGTTTAAGTGGTCACCTTTTCAGACAATTTGTTATGCAGCAATAGATAACTAAAACAGACTTACTTTATTTTGTTTTCAATTTTTAGGGCTTGAGTTTTTTAAACATTTAAGTTAGTTTTATATTTATGTAAAATATTTAAATCGTTCCAAAGCCAAATCTACAGAACAAGATTTAGTCAGAGATTTGTGGTTTCTATTCTTGATCCCTCCATTATATTCCCTCTAGTCCCAATAGGTAACCATTTTTAAAAAACAAAGTTTTTATTAATTCCTTCATTTTTAAAAACATAAGCAATAATAGATATTTAGACGCATAATCTACATACTTTTCTTCACTTTGCTTTTGTTTAATTAATAGTATATCTAGCTATATTATTCCATACAATGATATATAGTATGGATATATCCAATTATATGTATGTATATGTGTGTATATATATGATTCATATATATAGTGATATTCTTCATTACTTTCTACAATTTTATTAAAGTTTTTATAATACTCCATGTATGGATGTACCTTAGTATTTTCAACCTGTCCCTTGTTGATGGAAATTTAGGTTGTTTACAGTTTTTGATATAATAAGTAATGCTGCAATGAATACCTTCTACATAAATTGTTAAATATATTTCCAGTATACCTTTGGGATAGATTTCTTTTTTTTTTTTTTATAATCTTTAAAGACTGTTGCTTTTTTTTTTTTAATTTTTATTTATTTATTTATGGCTGTGTTGGGTCTTCGTTTCTGTGCGAGGGCTTTCTCCAGTTGCGGCAAGCGGGGGCCACTCTTCATTGTGGTGCGCGGGCCTCTCACTATCGCGGCCTCTCCCGTTGGGGAGCACAGGCTCCAGACGCGCAGGCTCAGTAATTGTGGCTCACGGGCCCAGCCGCTCCGCGGCATGTGGGATCCTCCCAGACCAGGGCTCGAACCCGTGTCCCCTGCATTGGCAGGCAGACTCTCAACCACTGTGCCACCAGGGAAGCCCCGGGATAGACTTCTGAAAGTGAGATTTTCATGTCAAAAAATTCATACATAAGTAGTTTTGCTGATTATTGCCTAATTTCCTTCCAAAGTGGTTGTTCCATTTTAAATTTCCTCTACCTTCTAACAAAGTATGTTGTCAATTTTCTGGACTTTTGCCAGTGTAATAGGTGAGAAATTATATCTCAAGGTGTTTTTTTTTTTTTAAACGTGATGATCCATTTATTTATTTATTTATTTATTTATTTATTTATTTATGGCTGTGTTGGGTCTTCGTTTCTGTGCGAGGGCTTTCTCTAGTTACGGCAAGTGGGGGCCACTCTTCATCGCAGTGCGTGGGCCTCTCACTATCGCAGGCTCTCTTGTTGCGGAGCACAAGCTCCAGATGCACAGGCTCAGTAATTGTGGCTCACGGGCCCAGTTGCTCCGTGGCGTGTGGGATCCTCCCAGACCAGGGCTCGAACCCGTGTCCCCTGCATTGGCAGGCAGACTCTCAACCACTGCGCCACCAGGGAAGCCCTCTCAAGGTGGTTTTAACTTACATTCCTTTTATTAAGAGCAAGGCTATATTTCTTGATATGTTTAAGGGTCATTTATATTTATCATTCTGTGACCTGTCTGTTCCTATATTTTGTTCATTTTTCTAATAGTTTACTGTTTTTTTTCTTCTTAATTTTTAGATAGAAGATTCTATCTGTTAGGGATATATTTATCTATGATATAAGTCGCAGATATTTTCCCCAGTTTGTTAAGTATCTATGTACTTTGCTGATAGTGGTTCTGGCCACATATGTGTAATCAGAATTATCACGTTTTTTCTTATTGTATCTGCATGTTGAGTCACAGTTGAGAAAATTTTCCCTTAGATTATAGAGGAAATTGCCCATTTTCTTGTACCATTGTGCAGTTATTATTATTTTTTAAAATTTTATTTATTTATGGCTGTGTTGGGTCTTCGTTTCTGTGCGAGGGCTTTCTCTAGTTGCGGCAAGCGGGGGCCACTCTTCATCGCGGTGCGCGGGCCTCTCATTATCGCGGCCTCTCTTGTTGCGGAGCACAAGCTCCAGACGCGCAGGCTCAGTAGTTGTGGCTCACGGGCCTAGTTGCTCCGTGGCATGTGGGATCTTCCCAGACCAGGGCTCGAACCCGTGTCCCCTGCATTGGCAGGCAGATTCTCAACCACTGCGCCACCAGGGAAGCCCCTTCACCATTTTTAAGTGCACAGTTCAGTAGTATTAAGTCTACTCATATTATTGTGCAACCATCACCACCATGCATCCGCAGAACTCTTTTTATCATACAAAACTGAAACTCTATACCTATTAAACAACTGCCTATTCCCTCCTCCCCTCAGGCCCTGGCGCCACCATTCTACTTTCTGTCTCTATGATTTGACTACTCTGAGTATCTTGTATAAGTAAAACCACACAGTATTTGCCTTTTTGTAACAGGCTCATTTCACTTAGCAAATGTGAAAATTATCCGTGTTGTAGCCTGTATCAGACTTTCCTACATTTTTAACGCTGAAAAATATTCCATTGTAGGCATACACCACATTTTGCTTATCCATTCATCTGTTGATGGACATTTGGGTTTCTTTTAGCTATTGTGAATAATGCTGCTATGAACATGGCTGTACAAATATCTCCTTGAGACCTTCCTTTCAACTCTTTTGTGTATTATCAGAAATGGACTAGCTGGACCTAATGGTAATTCTATTTTTAACTTTTTGAGAAACTGCTGCACAGCGGCTGTACCATATTACATTCTCACCAACAATGCACAAGGGTTCCAGTTTCTCTACATCCTTGCAAACATTTGTTATTTCCTGTTTTTTTTCCTTTCTTTTTTTTTTTACTAGTAGCTATCCTAATGCATATGAGGTGGTACCTCATTATAGTTTTGATTTGCATTTCGCTAATGTGATAGTGATGTTGAATATCTCTTCATGTGCTTATTGGTCATTGTGTATCTTCTTTGGAGAAATGTCTATGCGAGGCCTTTACCCATTTTTGAATCAGATTTTTTTGTTGTTGTTGAGCTTTAGGAGTTCTCTATATATTCTGGACTTTAATCCCCTTATCAGATATATGTTTTGCACATATTTTCTCCCATTCTGTGGGCTGCCTTTCTACTCTCTTGATAGTGTCTTTTGATGCACAACATTTTAAAATTTTCATGAAATCCAGTTTGTCAATTTTTTATTCTGGTGCCTATGCCTTTGGGGTCAGATCCAAGAAATCATTGCCAGATCTAATGTGAAGGTTTTTCCCTATTTTTCCTTTTAAGAGTTTTATAGGCTTATATCTTATATTTAAGGCATAGATTCATTTTGAGTTAATTTTTGTATATGGTGATCATACTTTTGTATGCAGATATCCAGTTTTCCCAGTACCATTTGTTGAAAAAACCGTCTTTTTCCAATTGAATCATCTTGGCATCCTTGTCAAAAAATCATTTCAGGCTTCCCTGGTGGCACAGTGGTTAAGAATCCGCCTGCCAATGCAGGAAACACGGGTTCGAGCCCTGGTCCGGGAAAATCCCACATGCCACGGAGCAACTAAGCCCGTGAGCCACAACTACTGAGCCTGCGCTCTAGAGCCTGCGAGCCACAACTACTGAATCCGTGCGCCGCAACTACTAAAGCCCGCACACCCTAGGGCCCATGCTCTGCAACAAGAGAAGCCACCACAATGAGAAGCCCGTGCACCACAACGAAGAGTAGCCTCCACTCCCCGCAGCTAGAGAAAGCCCACGCACAGCAACGAAGACCCAACGCAGCCAAAAATAAATAAATAAATCTAAAAAAAAAAATCATTTCAGCATATATATGAAGGTGTATTTTTGGACTCCCTATTCTATTCCATTGGTCCATATGTCTGTCTTTATGCCAGTACTATACCATTTTGATTATTGTATCATTGCAGTTAGTTTTGAAATCAGAAAGTATAAGTCCTCCAGCTTTGTTCTTTTTCAGGATTGTTTTGGATATTCAAGGTCCCTTGAGATTCCATATGAATTTTAGGATGAGTTTTTATGTTTATACAAAAAAGGTCATTGGGATTTTGATAGAAATTGATGATGTTAATTTTTTCTGTACAAGAATATAATAGCATGCCTTTCCATCATTCAAATATACTCATGTTTTTCAGGAGTATTTTATATTTTTCCTCAAAAATGTTTGGACATTATTTCTTGTTCAGTTTATACCTATGTATTTGATTTATTTATTTAGTTAATTTAGTTAAGTATCTATTTGCTATTGTAAATGGTGTTTTCGATTTTATTTTCTAACTAGTTTTTGTACGTACGTATGTGTGTGTGTGTGTGTGTGTGTGTGTGTGTGTGTGTGTGTGTGTATATATGAAAGCCATTGATTTGTGGATATTAATGCTATAACTCTATTTTGCCAAATTCTCTTACTGTTCTTTTTTTAAATAAATTTATTTATTTATTTATTTATTTATTTATTTATTTATTTATTTATGGCTGCGTTGGGTCTTTGTTGCTGCGTGTGGGCTTTCTCTAGTTGCAGCGAGCGGGGGCTACTCTTTGTTGCGGTGCAAGGGCTTCTCATCGCGGTGGCTTCTCTTGTTGCAGAGCATGAGCTCTAGGCACGTGGGCTTCAGTAGTTGTGGCTCACGGGCTCTAGAGCGCAGGCTCAGTAGTTGTGGTGCACAGGCTTAGTTGCTCCATGGCATGTGGGATCTTCCCGGACCCGGGATCAAACCCGTGTCCCCTGCATTGGCAGATTCTTAACTATTGGGCCATCAGGGAAGTCCCTCTTACTGTTTTAATTGTTTCTTCATTAGAAATTGTGAGAGTTTATATATATAATCTTACCATCTGAAAAGAGATCTTCCTCCTTTTTAATTATTATGCCTGTGATTGCTTTCTCTTGTTTAATTATATTAGCTATTACCTCCAACATAATATTAAAAACAAGCAGGGATATTGGGTACTTTGACTTCTCCTGACTCTAATGTGAAAGCCTCTAGTGTTTCTCCATTAAATAATACGTTGGCTTTGGGTTAATATATAGAGAGATGCATTTTGGAAACAAAAATGAATATTCTCAAGGAATTTACAGACTCATGGAAGGAGATAGACAAGGAAACAAACTATTTTAACAGTATAACAACATCTGCCATAAGGGTATGCACAGATAGATGTAGATGTACCTTAGAAAAGGCAGTTTTGGCGGTGAGACAATGATGTTTCTTGATAGACCTGATATCTGTGTTGAGACCCCAATGTAATTAGGAGTTAAATAAAGAAGGAGGGAAGAGAATTTCGCATAAAAGTAATTGCATGGTCAAAGGATAGGAGATCAAAAGAAGCAGAACTCTATTTGGGACATAGAAGTTCAGTTTAGTGAAAGGTGGGGATAGAAGGGAAGTAAGCAGTGAACAGAGTTGAGTTGGTGCAGTAAGTCAAGGAGTTTGAATTTTCTACTAGGGCAGTGACGATTAAACAATGGTGTTCAAGTGTTCTAAGTAGGGGCTACACTTGATCAGTGGTTTTGAAATTCCTCCTAAAAGAGGTAGCATATATATATCCCTGCCCCATTGGTGTTGTGCTTTGCCATGTGGCTTGCTTTGGCCAGTGGGATGTTAGTGGATATGACATAAGCAAAGACTTAAAATGTACTTGTGGTTGAGTAATGCAGTTGTGTTTGTCCTCTTGAAATGTTTCCATTACCATGAGAAGAGCTTGCCTTGAGGAGCCCATTGGATTCAGAACAATAAGAAAAACAGGGCAGACCTGAACCAAATCTGTAGTCTGGAGCCAAGCCTCGAAAGTCCTACTGGAATAAGTAAAAGCTGTCTTACTCACATATGTGATGTGAACGAAAATGATTATTGTTATAAACCACTGAGTATTGGGCTTGCTTGTCCCACAGCATTATTATTACCACAGCTGACCAATAAAGAGAAGAAAGCATAGACAAATAAGTCCTGTTTCAAGATAATTAAAATCTTCCTACTGATGTGTAATGGTGGTCTGACTAGGATGATGGCAGAGGAAACAGAAGTAAGAGGACACTTTGAGAGACATAAAAAAGATGGAATTTAAAGGGCTCAGTGGTTAGTTGGATATCAGAGTTAGGGATGGAGAGGAGGAAAGCATGCCCGGATTTCTTGCTTATGCAACTGGGAGAGTTGTGGGACCTTTCTGTGAGACACAGACCACAGGAAGAAGAGCAGGATCAAAGGTTTGTCTTTGAACTTGTTGAATCTCAGCTGCCAATGCACAGTCAAGTGGAAATGTCCCTGACATCTGTCTATTCATCTATAAAATGAGGATAACATCATGTGTCTCTACCTACCTCAACGGCTGTTGTGGAGAACAAGATAAAACATGCAAAAGGACTTTGAAAAGAACATACTACCAATTAACTGTGATAATTATTAAAATTAAAGCACTAACACTTTCATTTTCATGCTGCCAGATGCAAAAAGCACACTTTGATTTTATTTTTGAAACTGCGCTACTGAGTCTGTTTCTAGTCATACATTCTTTTTTTATTTTTTGAGAGAAGGCAGAGCTGATGCTTCTGAGAAACAGTGTAAACAGCATATATGTATTTTCAGAGACATGGAAGGAGAGAATTTAGAGACAAAAGGTCCTAGGGCTGGCAGTGAGAAGAGCCAGGCTCTAACTGTGAGACCTTGAACCATCATTTAAGCTCTCTGGGCCTCTTATTCTTCATTTGTGAAATGAAAGTTTGTATTTGTTGATTTCTAAGCTATCTTACTGTTCTTGGATACATGAAACTATGGATTCTCTTAACATTTTCAGCTTTACTTACCTCCTACTAACTATACTCTTCAAATTTATCTGTGATTTAGAACAGAGTTTCATACTTGCCTGTCCTCATGCATGTTGGCTCAAGTCTCTATCAGCTACTTTTCTTTTAGAGCAAATTCAGCTGGTCCAGATTGCCTGTTACATCCCAGGCAGGAAGGCTTATTTTCATCTGTGTATGAGGAATAAGGATCTAGAAGGAGTTCTGATTGGTTTACTTCTTTCGCCGTGGCAGGATTCCCTTTACCACTTAGTCAAGGTGGTAATGAGGGTCTCTGTACCAGGCAACTGTGGCTGCCACCTGGCCACCCAGGACCATACACTTGGCAGACAGAACCAATTAGGCCCCCACTTCCTATGAGGTATTGCTGTGTTTGGTGGCTGGGTGTTAGCCCTGTGGAGCCTCCCATCAGAAACCTTCTTGAATCCTGGGAGAGGAGGGACAAATCATCTCCCTCTGGCACTAGAGAGCTAGCAAAGAATCCAGATTGTGGAGGTCCAAGAACAGCCTACCCAATGAACATTCTGCCTTTTACAATGGCTAATCCAGAAACTCTACCCCAAATGGGTAGCTTGATGTGATAGGGAGAGTGCCAAGAAACAAAATTTCATTTATAAGAGAAAAACTAGAAGTCACTTAAATGCCCATCAATAAGGGATTAGTTAAATGAGCCATGTTATAGCCATATAAAAGAACGAATACAGTTTGGGGATTAAGGACCTAGAACCTGGGCCTCAAATGTGGCTCTGCCACTTCTCAGCCTTATGACCTGGGCAAGGCACTTGACCTCTTTGTTTTTCAGTTCCTTCATCTATGATCTGAAGATAATAAGAGTTCCTACCTCATTGGATGCTTGGGGAGTGTAAGTTAGTTAATATATGTAAAGAGCTTAGAATAGTGCCTGGCACATAGTAAATGCTATATAAGTGTTAGTTCTGATTATGACTCTCATAGAGACACTAAACATGATGCTTAGGATGAATTTTTTGAAGCTGGGGGAGAATTCTTGATATGAAGTGAATAGACCAGGATAACAAAGAGTATATACATAATGGTTCATATTCAGTGTCCATGCATGGAAGAAAGAAGAGAAAGAAATATACCACTATTTGATTGAGTTTTAATTTCTTCTTATTTATATTCTTCCATTTTACAAAATTTCCACATGAGTATATAATATTTTATAATTAGAAGGATCAATAAAAATTTTAGGAAGGAAAAAGAGAAGTCCTCAGTGTTTGAGACCTTGCAGAACATGGTCTGAGGTCCATTGGTGGACTGGTAACCACTCCAAAGTTTAATCTTTGCAGAGTTCTCATGAGCAAAAGATCCCAAATCCATAGGATTTTATATTCTCATGACTAGAAACTAGCGAGCATCTGAGTGATTTAGTAAGGGCTATTAAAATTATAAACTAAAAATAGTTATGTTAGAGTTTACTGCAGACTCTAATTCAGTATTCTACTAAAATATCTGGCTGTTACTTCGTGCTTGGCAGTACTGCAAAACTCTATATGTCTGTTTAATTGCAACTTCAGCAATTTTTGGAAATGGTACTTGTTACCAATAAATCATTAGTTTGTCTTGATTTGGGTCTAGTTTTCAATTGGTGCTACTCTTGCTTTTTAATTACAAATTAATAATCATTTAGATTCATCATTACCAAGTTAGTTTGTTGTGGATTGTTTGGTTGATCCTTAACAGAGTGCAGTGATAATATATTTATATCAAGATAGTTTAGGGCTGATAATTTTTTGATATCTAGACATATTTCATTGGATTTTGAATATAAATGATCTTTTCCTGTAATATTAAAGCAGACGAACCCTCCCCCTCCAGCACACCCCAAACTTGCATGTACGGTGACATCACTGTATAACTATTGCTGAGTTAGTCACAGATAGAATAGGCTGACCAACTCAGTTAGTGGTCAGCAAAGATGCAATATACAAAATGACCTTAAAATTCATTTTCAGATGAAAAAAAATGATTCTAATTCTATCTGATGCAAAATGTGTTAATTACCATTAGTAGAAGTGTGTGTTGGTGTGAGTCTATGTTTCTGACCTAACTTTGAATTTTCCTAGCCAATTACCAAGAAAAGTTCAGGTATTTGTTACTCACTTTGCCATCCAGAAATCTGCAACTGAGTGCTCCCGTTAGGAGTTTCTGGTTGTCCTCTGGTTTCTGGTTTTTCTCTGGGTGCTTGTTCTTTTCCACATCATCTGGGTCATGATTGATTTGATAATCTGTGGGATTAGTAGAAGCTGGGGGGTCTCTGCTAATATGCTTTGCAGTACCAGTCAGTGATTTCTGGAGTACTGTTTGAGTTTCTCCCTTCAAGTTCTCATTCTCCTTGCTGGGAAGAAACAGTTTTGCACTTTGTTACTCAGGGCAGACTCCATCTGCACTAGGCTGGCATAAGAAAAGGAAGGTATTAGCATGGTGCTGGGAACATTGGTAACTTAGCATGGCGTAATGAAGAAGTAAACGTTGGTTATTTGTCTAGGGATCATTTACCATAGAGAGACCATGTTATTCTCTTCTCAGGCTTTATCTTCCATATACTCATAATCTGTCCATCTGCTCCAAAACCCTTACTGTAAGAAATGGCAGTGTCAAAGATGAACCCTAAAAGTTATCACACATCTTTTTTACTTACAAGTCTAACAGGTATTTTCAGTGTTTGCAAATAGAAAAGGAAGAAAGTCAAGGCAGTTTGCCAGCTCCAGTTCTGCTCTATGTCTCTCCTTAATTGCCTCACTGTGAGGCTTCTTTTTCTCTCAGTAGTCTTCCATTTAATTTTAATATTAAATATAGAGGGGAAAAAAAAGGAAAAACCTGTAGGAATGACTCAAAGAAATTTAAATAAAAAACAAAAATCTAAAAATTATTCAACTTTGTTTAATAACTAAAGACATAAGTCAAAACAATTACAAGGTATTGTTTTAGTTTTTAAATTTAATCTATTTTTTAATTGTTATTTATTTTTTAAATTTTTGGCTGCATTGGGTCTTTGTTGCTGTGCGTGGGTTTTTTTCTGGTTGCAGCGAGCGGGGGCTACTCTTCATTGTGGTGCACAGGCTTCTCATTGTGGTGGCTTCTCTTGTTGTGGAGCACGGGCTCTGGGTACGCAGGCTTCAGTAGTTGTGGCATGTCAGTACTTATGGCTTGTGGGCTCTAGAGCACAGGCTCAGTAGTTGTGGCACATGGGCTTAGTTGCTCTGAGGCATGTGGGATCTTCCCAGACCCGGGCTTGAACATGTGTCCCCTGACCCTTGCATTAGCAGGTGGATTCTTAACCACTGTGCCACCAGGGAAGCCCAAGGCATTGTTTCAAATATAGAAAACTTCTTTGGAAATAAGAAAAACAAATGTTTATGGTCACATATATAGATATAATTCTTATAGTGGATGACCAGACTAAACATGTTAAGAGTCAGGAACTTGAAATTTTTAACCTAGCAAATAAGTTTTTAAGAATGTATATTAAGGAAAAAATGCAGAAAAAGAAAAACTTTAAACTCTAAGTATTTTTTAATAGATGGATGTGTTGAGTATTTCATTCTATGTTCATATGAGAGAATGTATGGAGCCATTAAAATAGTTATGAATAATTTTACTGACAAAAGAAAATGTCTAGTTATACAAATAAATGAAAAAATATAATTATCTTAACTATAAATTCATGTATAGATATATATGTGTTCATGTGTTAGAGTACATAATATATCTAGAAGGAAATATGTCAGAAGTAAACAGTAAGTATCTCCTAATAGAAGTTAGGATATTGCATTATGCTATATTATATCATATTATATCTTATAAAACTATTATTCTAAATTTCCTACATGAGGAAATGTTATTTTATTATCAGGAAAAATAAATTTAAAAATATCTATGCCTTAGGCAGAACACTCTATGACATAAATCACAGCAAGATCCTTTTTGACCCACCTCCTAGAGAAATGGAAATAAAAACAAAAGTAAACAAATGGGACCTAATGAAACTTAAAAGCTTTTGCACAGCAAAGGAAACCATAAACAAGACAAAAAGACAACCCTCAGAATGGGAGAAAATATTTGCAAATGAAGCAACTGACAAAGGATTAATCTCCAAAATTTACAAGCAGCTCATGCAGCTCAATATCAAAAAAACAAAAAACCCAATCCAAAAATGGGCAGAAGACCTAAACAGACATTTCTCCAAAGAAGATATACAGATTGCCAACAAACACATGATAGGATGCTCAACATCACTAATCATTAGAGAAATGCAAATCAAAACTACAATGAGGTATCACCTCACACCGGTCAGAATGGCCATCATCAAAAAACCTACAAACAATAAATGCTGGAGAGGGTGTGGAGAAAAGGGAACCCTCTTGCACTGTTGGTGGGAATGTAAATTGATACAGCCACTATGGAGAACAGTATGGAGGTTCCTTAAAAAACTAAAAATAGAACTACCATATGACCCAGCAATCCCACTACTGGGCATATACCCTGAGAAAACCATAATTCAGAAAGAGTCATGTACCATAATGTTCATTGCAGCTCTATTTACAATAGCCAGGACATGGAAGCAACCTAAGTGTCCATCGACAGATGAATGGATTAAGAAGATGTGGCACATATATACAATGGAATATTATTCAGCCATAAAAGGAAACGAAATTGAGTTATTTGTAGTGATGTGGATGGACCTAGAGTCTGTCATACAGAGTGAAGTAAGTCAGAAAGAGAAAAACAAATACCTTATGCTAACACATATATATGGAATCTTAAAAAAAAAAAAAAAAGGTTCTGAAGAACCTAGGGGCAGGACAGGAATAAAGATGCAGACATAGAGAATGGACTTGAGAACACAGGGAGGGGGAAGGGCAAGCTGGGATGAAGTGAGAGAGTGGCATGGTCATATATACCCTACCAAATGTAAAATAGATAGCTAGTGGGAAGCAGCCACATAGCACAGAGATCAGCTCGGTGCTTTGTGTCCACCTAGAGGGGTGGGATAGGGAAGGTGGGAGGGAGATGCAAGAGGGAGGGGATATGGGGATATATGTATATGTATAGCTGATTCACTTTGTTATACAGCAGAAACTAACACACCATTGTAAAGCAATTATACTCCAATAAAGATGTTAAAAAAATAAATAAATAAAATTAAAAAAAAATAGCTATGCCTTATGCCTAGATGGTTGTATAAATTTTAGCTATTGTTATTGACACAGTGGAAAGGACCCATTTTAAAGCATGTTATGTTATCTGAGCATAAAACAATTGCTACAATACTTGTTTATTTGAATAAGGCCAAGATTTGATGTATGTATATTTTTTACATTAATTCTCTTAGTCATGGCAGCATGAGAAGCAAAGAAGGCTTAAGAAAGAACTCTGAGGAACACCTACATTTACAGAGGGAAGAGCCCTAATAGGAGATTTGGAAGAAATTCTAAGTAAGGTGGAAGGAAAACCAGGAGAGTGTGGTCTGGCAGCAAAGTGAAGAGAATGTTTCTAGAGAGAGGGCATAGTCAACAGTGTCATGTGCTGCTGAGAAAGATGAGTCCTGAAAAGTGTCCGTTGAGTTAAGCCATAAGTATGTCATCAGGAATCTTGATAAGGGGAGGTTCCTGAGGTAACAGAGGTGGATGCTAGAGTGAAGTGGGTTGAGGAAAGAGGGGAGACAAAAAGCTAAAGGTAGGAAGTATAAAGAACTCTGTGAAGAATTTTGGCTGCAAGAGAGGAGAGCAATGGGGTGGTGACTGGAGTGCAATGTTGATTTCAGATAGGGCTTTCTTATTATTATGTTTATCTCCAAAATATACAAACAGCTCGTACAACTCTACAACAAAAAAACAAACAACCCAATCAAAAAATGGGCAGAAGACCTTAATAGACATTCTTCCAAAGAAGGCATACAGATGGCCAGTAGGCACATGAAAAGATGCTCAACATCGCTAATTATTAGAGAAATGCAAATCAAAACTACAATGAGATACCACCTCACACTGGTCAGAATGGCTATCATTAAAAAGTCTACAAATAACAAATACTGGAGAGGGTGTGGAGAAAAGGGAACCCTCCTACACTGTTGGTGGGAATGTAAGTTGGTGCAGCCACTATGGAAAACAATGTGGAGGTTCTTCAGAAAAGTAAAAATAGAATTACCATATGGTCCAGTAACCCCACTCCTGGGTATATACCTGGACAAAACTATAATTCAACAAGATACATGCACCCCTATGTTTATAGAAGCACTATTCACAACAGCCAAAGCATGGAAACAACCTAAATGTCCATCAATAGAAGAATGGATAAAGAAGATGTGGTACATATATACAATGGAATACTACTCATTCTTAAAAAAGAATGAAATAATGCCATTTGCAGCAACATGAATGCAACTAGAGATTATCATACTAAGTGAAGTAAGTCAGAAACAGAAAGACAAATACCATATGATATCACTTATATATGGAATCTAAAATATGGCACAAGTGAACATATCTACAAAACAGAAACAGACTCACAGACATAGAGAATAGACTTGTGGTTGCCAAGGGGGAGAGGCGTGAAGGAGGGAAGGACCGGGAGTTTGGGATTAGCAGATGTAAGCTATTGTATATAGAATGAATAAACAACAAGGTCCTACTGTATAGCACAGGGAACTATACTCAATATCTTGTGCTAAACCATAAGGGAAAGGAATATAAAAAAAAGCATGTCTCTATGTGTATCACTGAGTCACTTTGCTGCACAGCAGAGATTGGCTCAACATTGTAAATCAACTATATTTCAATTAAAAAAAATTATAAAAAAGAAACTAAAGATAGTAGGGACTTTAATATATTTAAATGAAGAGCCGGCACTTCCCTGGTGGCACAGTAGTTAGGAACCTGCCTGCCAATGCAGGGGACACGGGTTCGATCCCTGATCTGGGAAGATCCCACATGCCGCGGAGCAACTAAGCCCGTGCGCCACAACTACTGAGCCTGTGCTCTAGAGCCCGCGAGCCAAAACCTCTGAAGCCCGCATGCCTAGAGCCCATGCTCCGCAACAAGAGAAGCCACGGCAATGAGAAGCCCGCGCATATCAATGAAGAGCAGCTCCCGCTCACCACAAATAGAGAAAGCCCGCGCGCAGCAACGAAGACCCAAACGCAGCAATAAATAAATAAAAAAATAAATAAACAAACAAAAAAATAAATGAAGAGCCAACTGACCAAAGAAAAGGAGAGGATATCATTGATTAGATAAGGTGAACCCTGACAAAGTAAGCTCTCTCAGAGAACAGAGATAGAAATGAAACTTCAGGGTGGGGAAGTAGGAAGATGGGTGAGGATGTAGGCAAATTTTAACGTTTGGTGACAGGAGACTGACCAAATTGCTGACAGCTTGAATTTTCTCTTTGACATACAAGGTATGGTTACCTGTTGGGTCTCAAGAAAGGAAATGCTGCGGTAGGAAGTCTGAATTAAGGACATATGGCCTGACATAGCTTCTATAAAGAGTGGAAGATAGCTGATCAGAAAAATAAGGAAGGTTGGCTGGGCACAACTGAGCAGCCACTGAAGGTTGGAGACCATGGATTTTGCAGCACCAGTTGGAGAGGGCACACGCCCAGTAGTCCTCGTGGAGATGCAAGGAAGGCAGACGGCGGGGCTCGTCCAGGGCTGGGGCTTTGCCAGACAGGTGCAATCAAATGGCAATACAGCAAGATGGGAATGCTAGAAGAAGAGTGTATATATAACACATAGTTCTTGCAATGAGAGAAGACATTAACATATGGTCCCTGACCTCAAGAAATTTCATTTCATTTCGCTGTCCAAAAATAACAGAAATAATAAGGTTAACAACTGGTATAAACTTGCTTCTAGAAGTCAGGATAGTGGTTATCTTTGGGGGGAGGTATAAAGTCCAGAAGGGAACATCAGGGGGGCTTCTAGGATTTTGGTACCATTCTGTTTCTGGATCTGGATGTCTGTTGCAAGGGTAAATCAAGTTTGTGAAAATTCAGTGAGTGGTATACTTATAACATGTGCACTTTTATGTATAACATAGGTATATTTCTATAAAGTGTTAAAAGAAATTGGCATAAAATTTACATAAATAATATGAAATCTACCTAATTGGTATATAAATAAATGTCAAGTGAATGTTACAAAGAATCAGTGCTATTTGAAGTTCCTAAGAAAGGTAAGTAACTATGGTTTGCAATGGTTGCAAAAATAATAGTGTTACTGAGTATTTAGCTACATGACAGCCACATTATAGCCATTTACAAACATTCCTTTATTTAATCTTTAGATCAACCCTATAGGTAGGTCCTCGTATTATTTTCATTTTAGGATGAAGAAATTAAGCTTCCGACAGTTCACACGATTTGTCCAATTCTACATAGATACATCCACAGGGTCTAAGACTTCTTGATTGCACCTTGATTGTTCTGAGTCAGGAAAGGATCCATGGAAGTTAGGGAATATGTGAGGAACAGGAATTAGAGGACGAGGCATGCAGGAAGTGCAGGATTAAAAAGCAAAAATGGTCATGGGGCAGACAGTTAACTCTTCTGGATGAAGGCAAGGGGGATGAATCATCTTTGCTTCAATCACCTTCAAAATCCTTTTGTGGGCAGTCTCAGGACAGAATTGCCTGAGAAATGTGAAATGTGACTGCTTGTCTGTTAAAACAGCCACAGTAGATATAAAATCAAAAATAATCTGTTAACTCTGTTCAAAGTAAAAGCTGTTTTTCTTTTTTTTTTAAACAAACTACATAGCACTTTAAAATTATGAGAAAGACTCCCTAGCTGAGAAATGGCATGTGTCTGCTATTAGCACAATTCGTCAACACGCGTTTGTTATGTTGTTCACAAACCCACAGTTCTTTCTTCTAGGCTTGTGTGCTATCTACCTGCAGTATTGAAAATAGAAATTTGCCATTTCAAAGGAAAGAAAAAAATGTCATCAATACTGTCTTGGAAGCAAGACACAGCTAACTTCCTCATATGTACTGCTAACCTCAGCTGCTGCTCTCAGGGATGCTGTGAAGGGTTTAGTGTCATCTGGGAACTATGGCAATTAGGGAGGATGACAGTAATGCTGGATGATAAATAAATGAGGAGAAAACTGTCCAATTGTTCCCTTTCTCACACTAGGCTCTTCCTGCAAATCAGCCCTTTAGTACCACCCTTTTGTAGAGCTCAGAGTCTCAGGATTAGAAAGAAACATTGCAAGGGTGTCTAGTAGCATCCTCTGCCCAAAGCAACGTACAGATCCCACACTGGCCCCGCCTCCCATGCAACTCCATCTCACCAGATCTCACATTTGATTTGGATTACACCCCTCCTGAGAACATCAACTCGCAAATGGAGGACCCAGGGGGCTCAGCAAAAAGGTCACCAGATGCCATCTTAAAGGTCTGCCAGCCTTGGCAGAGACTCAGTGCTGCCAATTTCCAACTGCGTACCATCTAATAGGCCTCAAACCCTCTGGAGAAGGCAGCCCGGAGTGTGCCAACACAGTGAATGGGGATCTAATTTCAGTAAATGAAAGCATGTTCTTGTTTGGAAGTAATAACAGATAATCAGCACAACCAGACTTTTCTCTTTTAAAAAGACAACAACAAAATAAAAAATAAAGTGGGACTGGGGAGGGGACTGCAGCTGAAAATCTCACCAAACTCCATGGGGAAGCTGAAACGTAAAGCCTGTGCTAACGTAGCAAATGTTGTGATGAAATGTGAGGGTTTTTTCCTCTTCTTTTTTTTTTACTCCCTGGAGCCATCCATATACTTTTTTTTTTTTTTTTTTAAAGATATTCGCCGTGTATTTCTTCTTTAGGTCTTTTTTTTTTTTAAATTTATTTTTTATATTTATTTTTGGCTGTGTTGGGTCTTCGTTTCTGTGCGAGGGCTTTCTCCAGCTGTGGCAAGCGGGGGCCACTCTTCATCGCGGTGCGCAGGCCTCTCACTATTGCGGCCTCTCGTTGCGGAGCACAGGCTCCAGACGCGCAGGCTCAGTAGTTGTGGCTCACAGGCCCAGCCGCTCCGTGGCATGTGGGATCTTCCCAGACCAGGGCTCGAACCCGTGTCCCCTGCATTGGCAGGCAGATTCTCAACCACTGCGCCACCAGGGAAGCCCGTCATCCATATACTATTATCATTGATGTTTAGTCTTCAGAAAGATTTTTAAAGTACATTAATTCCCAAACCCATGCCCAAATTATTTCTTCGTCATTGTAATTATGCTAGCTAACATGTCCTAAATGCTTATTTCTATGTGTCAGCCACTGTGTATAAGTTCACATAAATTATTTCATGTTATTCTAATAATCCTGAAAAGTAGGTATTATGATCATCATTGTACAGATGAGAAAACAAATCATCAGAGAGATTAAGTAAATTGCTCATTGATAAACTGATAATAAGTAGAGATCTAGGGCTCAGACCCAGGTCTGTATGGCTCCAAAGCGTGTACTCCTTCCTCCACATTTCTCCTCAACTTCATACTCATAATAAACAAACTGGCTACTGTTAAACAACAGGATTTTGATTCTCTTTTAAAATGTTAATAAAAAATAATGTATATAGAAGTACCTAGTCCATCTTCCAACCTAGGCTTATAAAGTCCCTCTCAGAACACCCAAGTGGCCATCCTTCAGCTTTGGTTTGTACCTTCCCAGGGACAAGGGATTCATAACATTCTCAAAGTTATTTCCAAAGTATCCCACAACTCTCTTCATAGCACTGAGCCACATTCTGACAATAATGAAAATAACCAAAGTGTATTTTTCATGGCATTTTGCACTATACTACTTTACAAAATAAGAATAGTTTCTCAAATTGGGGCCATTTTGGCTGCAAAATTAGTAACCAGTTCAATCACCAGTTGTTTTTTGGTATGATTTACTCCCCCCCACCCTTTTCTTTTCTTTTTTAATTGAAGTATAGTTGACTCACAATGTTATATTAGTTTCTGGTGTACAGCACAGTAATTCACTATCATTATAGATTTTACTCCATATAAAGTTATTATAAAATGTTGGCTATATTCCCTGTGCTGTACATTTTATACATGTTTTATACCTAGTTGTTTGTACCTCTTAGTCCCCTTCACCCATTTGCTCCTCCCCCAACCCCTCTCCCCTCTGGCAACCACCGGTCTGTTCTCTGTAACTGCGAGTCCCTTTCTGTCTTGTTATATTCATTTGTTTTATTCTTTAGCTTCCACATATAAGTGAAAACATACAGTATTTGTTTTTCTCTGTCTGACTTATTTCACTAAGCATCCAGGTCCATCCGTGTTGTCAAAAATGGCAAAATTTCATTCTTTTTTATGGCTAAGTAATATTCCATTGCATATATAATGTTCTTTATCCATTCGTCTGTTGATGAACACTTAGGTTGCTTCCATATCTTGGTTACTGTAAATAATGCTGCTATGAACATTGGGATGCACATATCTTTTCAAATTAGTGTTTTCATTCTCTTCAGATAAATGAACTCACAGAAGATGATATCCCAACATACCTACTCTTCTGAAACCTTCTTTTTACACGTAAATCCAATTCTACAGCATTAGGCATATTTACACCATGGATGTTTTCTTCTATTTTGCTTGTTTTTTAGCTATGCATTATTACCTTCTTAGTCAGGGTTGCAGTGAGCATACAATCCACTCACTGTCTTCAGGTTATGTTGTCTTCGAAGATCTCACAGTTAAGTGGGAAAAGCAGACATTTAAACAGAAAATTATAATACAATGTGATAATTGAAAAAATAGAGTATGTAAAAAAGAGATATAGAATCACAGAGGGTTGTCAAACCAAATCTGCTTAATAGGAGTGGAAATGACTCCATGAAGGAATTGATTTATAAGATAGCAGTTGAAAGAGAAAGTAAGAAGTGGGAAAATATTCCAGATAGAATGAAGGGATTGTTCTTGGAGAAAAAGACAGTGATTGAACTTCAGACCACCTGAGGCGGGTCAGAATTGTGCAGGGTGCTGGATAATAAGATAGAAACTTGGGTCACTCTGAACTTATTAAATCAGAATTTCTGAAAGCAGGACAAGAAAATTTACATTCTTATCAAACACCTCAGATGATTCCTATGTACACTGAAGTTTGAGAAACAATGGCATAGACAATGAAAAAGGAAGGTCTTTTCCATAGTTGTGCAAAATGTACAAATAATTTCAGGCAGTGGCTAAGGACGTGAGCTATATGTCCAAGAGACCTGGTTTTGAATCCTAACCCCAAACATAAGTTGTGTGATTTTGATAAGTTATTTCACATCTCTAATTTTCAGTCTCTCATCTGTGAGATTAGAAAAATAATACTTATCAAGATAAGATGTATAAAATATTTAGCACCAAGCCTGGGTTCCCAGTCAGCCTGTGACAAATGGTAATTTTATTTTAGTCCTAAGTTAAAGTGCTATCTCCTTTATCAACACCTTTCTCATCACCCAGGTACAGAAGGGGTGCTCTTTCCTTTGGATCCCCAAACTTTCTTTGTTGGTAGGTAAAACTAAAGTTCGAAGGATCAACATTTCACAGTTCATAGGAACAGAGGAAAATCTATTTAAACAGATAAAAAGACAGAGTTCATGTAATCTCTCCCACCACCTTGTTATTTACTAATAATAGTAAATACAAGTTATAGAAATCACCCACTTTAAAAAAAAAACAAAGCAGATTAATTCATATTTAAAATCTGCTCTGATAAAGCACAATTCTTTGGAATCACATTTCTTAATTTTACAGAAAAAAACCGCCAAAGAACCCCAAACATTGTTGTATCAAAGTGTCCTCAGGTGAATTATACTCAGGAGCTGTGCAGACTGTGCTGTTTTTAAATCTTTGAGCCAACAATTTCAATTATAGGCTTGAAATCGAACGTTCTTTGCACTTGCATTCTCCCCTGTTTCTAAGCAAGATGATTGTGCAACTGCCTGGCCTCTTCACCAATTATCTCCGTGCTTTAAGGCACAGCTCTGAGCCAGGTTTTCCATCCATGCTCTGAGATCCTTGAAGAGCTCCTACAGTTCTCCTCTCTCTGTAACACGTTCTGGATATATCCGCAGGGTCTATGGGAACAAGGAGCAATAATGATTGCTATAGGGGTTTTGTTTAATTAGATTGAACTAAATCAGTGGTATGTAAAGAGACCATGGATTTGAAAAGTGTACTATAGGAAAGGAGGGGAAGAATGAATAGGCAGAGCACAGGATTTTTAGGGCAATAATACTCCGTATGATACTATAATTGTAAATGCATGCCATTATACATTTGTCCAAACCCATAGAATGTACAGCACCAAGAGTGAACTTTAAGGTAAACCATGGACTTTTGGTGATTATTATGTGTCAGTGTAGGTTCATCAATTATAACCAATGCACCACTCTGGTGAGGGATGTTGATAATGGGGAAAACTACGCATGTGTGGAGGCAGGAGGTATATGGGATGTCTCTATACCTTCCTTTCAATTTTGCTGTGAACTTAAAACTGCTGTTAAAAATAAAGTCCTAAAAAAAGTGTACTGCATAAAAATAAATCTGTGCTTTCTCAAAATTATAAGTGGTTAAACTATATGTGGCAAGGTATTACGTTATCTCTTTATAGAAAGTTTCCCTGTACGTATACAAGAACTTATGTTTTGTTTTGCTCTTAAACCAAACTAGGATTATACAGTTTTGTGATCTTTTAAAATTTTTCCAGTTGACAATATAATGTGGATACCTTATGCATCAATGTTTATGCATCCACAAGAACATTTAAAGTGTCTAGATAGTATTTCATTGTATAGATATACAAGAGTTTATTTAACTAGTCCTCTATTATTTGGGAACATTTACTGTTCTCAAATTTTTACTAGTTTAAATATTGCTTCTCTGCTGGACATTTTCCTTTTCTCCGACTTCCTTGCGTCCTCATCTACTCTGAGAAGCTGACCTTTGTGGACTGATCAGCTGGTCTGCTCCCATGTCTTCTGATTCTGGCCCTGGCAGGAGATTGGTTCTCCCTGCAAGAGTGCCTCAAGCTACTTGTGTCTTTTGCCCAAAGGTCACTAATTTTCTCCAGGTGGCCTGAGTTACAGAATGCTTCCACCTCAATAACATTCCCCTTTTCCTATCTCTGCAGACCTTGCAGCTGCTAGCCCATGATTCCTGTACTATATCTTGCAATTCTTTTACTCTTGTAAACAAATCCTCCTAATTTGAGTTATGTAATCTGTTTCCTACTGGACCCAGACTTGTATATGCTTGTGTACATTTTTGAAACCAAACCATTACATCCACCCATAATTATTTCCACAGAATTGATTCATAGGTGGTGATTTGATGCCAAAGCACATACACTTTTAAGGCTTTTTAATAAGTATATCTAAAAACCAATAGCATATGAGTACTCTTTTTTTTTAAATTTTTTTAAATTTTTTAAAAATTTATTTTATTTATTTATTTTTTTTTGAGTACTCTTTTTCCTTAACCCTTGTCAACCTGGGTATTTCCATTATAAAAACATTTCCAATTTGATTGGTAGAAAATAATATCTCACTGTTGTTTAAACTTCTTTCATTACCACTCAGGTTAATTCCCCACCCCACTCCCCCAACCATACATATATATCTAGTGTTCATTTTTATTTCTTCTTTTGTGAATTGCCTGTCTAGATCTTTTGCCAGTTTTTGAAACTGGGCTGATCATCTTTTTCCTATTGATTTGTAAGTGCTCTTTATACATTAAGAGGATTAATTTTTTCCTGTCATATATGTTGTAAATAGTGTTTTGTTTTTGCCTTTTACTATTTATTATATTTTTGGAAGTGTAGGATTTCAAATGGTAAAGTAACAACTTTTGCCTCACAGTCTCAAGATTTAAGATCAATGGCCACCTATTTTTTACACCATTAATTTGACATTTACTTACATAAAGCCCTATACTCTAATTTAAAGCTCTATGCCTATGTCTTGGGCTGGAGGCATATGTCCCAAACAGTATCTCATGCTCCTTTTTACCTCTCACAGTGTCTAGAATAATAATAATAACTTAAAACCTATTGTAGGAGGTTAATAAAAAAGAAAAAAAACAGTGGAAAGGGCATAGGAGAAGTATGATTTTTAGCATATTACTTCATTTCTTTGAACTTGTGAAAACATAAACAATTGTTTGTGCTCTGATATCGTTCTGTTTTAGGGAGAGATTGAGTTCATGGATAGTAAGGTGATATGTAGATTATATAGCAAGAAATACAATAAACAAAGATAAATTATTACTATTAGTTATTTCTTTAAAAAAAAAGAATAAGTAGGTATTTGAATTTTTAAATCACAAAGTTTATCCAGGCTTTATGTAGGGACTGTAATTGATTGCTGCTACCATCTCCTGCCTGGATTACCATAATGACTCCCTAAATGGTCTCTCTCATTTTACTCATGCCTCTTCCAGTTTATCCTCCACTCAGCAGCCAGACCCATCCTTTAGAAAGCATAAATTCGATTGTGTCCTCCACTGCTCTCAATTTTCCAATGTCTTCCCATTCTACATAGAACAAATCCAGAGTTCCTATCAGGGACCACATGGCCCATGATCTGAGCCCCGAGGGCCTCCCTGATCTCATTTCCTACGCCCCTCCCCTTGTTCACTAGCTCCACCAACTCTAGCTTCCTTGCTCCTCCTTAAGCACACCAAGAGGCTTCCTATTGGCTGTTCCCTCTGCCCAGAATGCTCTTTCCTCAGCTATATGCATAGTTTACTCTCTGTGTAGAACTGTGGAGGCACGGGGATGGTGATGAACACCTGTGGTGTCGCTTGGTACAGACTGAATCTCATGGGTGGAAAATCAGCAGCTACGCAGCTGCCCTGATCTCTGGGTGCTGTGCTCCTGGGAAGTGACACTTTGGCACTTTGTAAAAAGCAGGCATAAGGCGACCTAGTACCAAAAAAATCTGCTTAGACTCCAGATGCTCAACTTAGGTGCTATTTGTAGCAGTTGTTGGGGAAAGCCAAATGTCCAATATCTGGAGAACTTGGGGTCTGTGGGAAGTTGCAGCCTCTTCTTCTGGGGCAGGAGAGGGAAGAAGAAACTACTAGTTCTATGGAAAGTTGGAATCTGGTGAGCCACACCCACCGGGATAGAGTTGGGCTAGTCTTAGCCAGCTCACTGCTAGCTAACCATGGATAAGTATCATTGGGTTGTTCTGACTCATCTTTACACAGTCTCAGTTAAATGCCATTTGCTTAGAGAGGCCTTCTGGGAACATCCCTTGTGATTCCATATACCCTTATGACCCTCCTCTATTTTTCCTCATTGCACTATCCTCACTCGAATGGTCATTGTTTACCTATTTGTTGTATGTCTCCCATCACTAGAATTTTAGGTAACCTGCTCTGTCCCTAAGGCTTGACACTTAGCAAGTACTCAATTAATGTTTGTTAACTGAAAGGACGTCAATTCCATATATGCATTAATTTCTAAAACTGTTAACATTAACACTTTAAAAGAATTCAAGAAACTCAAAAATATTGTATTAATGCGAAGGGCTTTGAGGGATTAAAAAATGACAGAATATGGGCTCCATGAGAGTCATGTGGAAAAATAAAGAATTTTGTATTTATTGGCTCTAAACATCAATGTACATTATTACAAATATTTGCTATTCTTTCCCATAAAAACTCGGAGTCAGCTTCCCCTGTGCTTATCAATCCTATACCAATAGCAATGTAACTGGAATAAAATGCTTTGGGTCATTGATTCTTGGCATGGGAAGGAACTATAGAGTCCAACTTTATTCACCAGAAGCATCTCTACTCACAGGGGTTTCTTGAAAGTGACCCAATTCCTCTTTTATTTAACAACTCAATTCCCAGATTCTATAAATGTTCCCCTAGGCCACATGTCACACCCTGGAGCTTCCATAATGCCACTCCTTTAGTGCTTGCACCTTTAGTGTGCCAGGATCCCTCCTAAAATGTGGCATCCAGGATGAAGAATAGTACTTCCAGGTGACAGGTCTAGTTCTGAGTATGATGCCTGCCTCCTGCCCCACCCCCCATTCCTCTATCTGGACACCTTTGGCTCATGCTGAGCTTAAACACAAGTGTACAGGGGAAAACCCTCCATTTTATCCTCCGCTCTACTCTCTGCTACTACCACACACTACTGGTCATCAAATATGTGTGGGTTTTCCCCACTCCAAGCAGTTCTTTGACATCAGCTGAGGGTCCTACATTTCAATTCCGTCCTGACACTATCTACCTGGAGTTAGCACTGATGCCATAGGTTAAGGGCTCAGTCACACAAGACTGCCCTGCCCCCTTCAGGTGTCAGTCACAAGTCCAGGTTGTTACCTATGTTTCTGACAGGGTGGCTATAAATTAGGGTTCCCACAATTCCCTCCTCAGGTTTGATGAATTTGCTAGAGTGCCTCACAGAGCTCAGGAAAACCATCTACTTGCTAGATGACTGGTTTACTGTAAAAGGATACAACTCAGGGACAGCCAGATGGAAGAGATGCAGAGGGCAAAGTATGTAAGGAAGGGCATGGAACTTCCATGCATTCTAACATAGTATAACACCCTCCCAGCACACAGATGTGTTCAGCAGCCTAGACGCTCTCTGAACCCCATACCTTTGGGATTTTTAGGAGGCTTCATCATGTAGTTATGATCAATCATTCACTCAGTCTCCAGCTTCGCTTACCTCTAGGAGGATAGGGTGGTGTCAGGGGCTGAAAGTTCCAAGCTTTTAATCATGGCTTGGTCTTTCTCGTGACCAACTTCCATCCTGGAGCCACCCAGGATCCCACCAAGAGTATCCTCATTAGAACAAAAGACACCTTATCACTCAGGAAATTCTTAGGGCTTTAGGAGCTTTGTGTCAGGAACCAGGGTCAAAGATTAAATAGTAGAACAAATGATACTCCTAGTGCTCTTATCTCTTAGGAAATTGTGAGAGTTTTAGGAGCTCCATGCCAGGAACTGGGTGGGAGCAGAGACCAGTATGTATTCTTTTTTTAAATTTAAATTTTTTTTCATTTTTTATTTTTTCGGCTGCACCGCACAGCTTTCGGGATCTTAGTTCCCCAACCAGGAATCGAACCCGGGCCCTTGGCAGTGAAGGCACGGAGTCCTAACCAGTGGACTGCCAGGGAATTCCCAGAGACCAGTATGTATTCTATTACTTCACAGTAAATAAAACCCAAACATTTATTCTATACAATCACTTACATGTACCCTTATCTAAAGACATACTTTACATATATTTCTCTTGATTTTATCTTGCTGGTTTTCGCTCATTTTCCTGCCAAGTCTTCCAGGCATTCTACTACTTATCTGTTTACTAAAGTGATTTGTCTATCTTCCTTCAGTTGGGGATTTCAAAAAATGTTAAGAACAGGGTCACACATAAATCCTCTCAACCTCTCCACCTGCAACACATTGTGTTTACATCCATTGTTCAGTCACTACCAGGTTAGTACGTCGCCTATCTTAATACTATTCAGTCCAGAATTCTCTGCCTTATTTCAAGACTTTGTGAGAAAAATGTGCCTAATCACTCACTGAAATTAACCAATACTGTGCTTTATGATTCCCTTCATCTGCACTGCAGTAACCTCATCAATAAAGAGAATGCGGTCAGTTTAGCATGCTCTGTTTTTTAGTCAACATGCACCAACCCTTAGTGACCATCACCTTTGTGTTTTGTTCTCACATCTAATATATTTAATTCTTTGGCCTGCAATTTTGCCAGGGGTTGTCCACACGCCTCAAGTTCTGTGATTTCATTACCAACTTTTATCTCCTTTTAGAAAATGAGGTATTTGTCTCAAGTCAACTGGCATATGTTCTTCTGGATCAGCTATCAGATGACTCATCAGGGTTCCATAGTAATATCTTCATGCTATTTTAGCAACATGGGCCTTTAGACTTGGATTTAAAGCACTAAGAATTGTCTTTCTAGATCTTTCCTTTTCTTGGCATCTATTGTACTCTAATTCATTTATTAGGCTTTCAATATGTACAAGACTTTGCACTCAGTGCTGAGAGTACAGTTGTGCACATAGAATTTACAGGTAAATGGGGGGAACACAGAAACGCATAGGAAATTGTCAGAGTGCAATAATCCCTATGAATGCTATGGGAGCCCACAGGGGGAGGAAGGCAGGCAAATCTGAGGTTGGTGATGGTGGCACTTCATTAAATTTGCATTTTAAAAAGATGGTGCTAGCTATACTTGAGAATTGGGCTTCTCAAACACTAATGTTGCATAGGTCTCACCTGGGAATTGACAACAGTGTAGATTCTGACTCAGTATGTCTGGAGAGCGGCCTGAGAGTCTGCATTTCTAACAAACTCCCGGGTGAGGTTGATGTTGATGGTCCATAGACTACCCTTTGAGGAACAAGGATTCAGAGAATGAATGAGAGAATGAGATTAGAGGCAGGGAGCAGGATTAGAAGGCTGGTGCAGGGATATATGAGGAAAACGATGATGGCACAAACTAAGGGACACCTGTTTTACTCTTTAAGCCTGTACCTTGATCTTTTTTGTGAAAAATATGTATTCTAAGTAGGCACTGAATATTTTCCGTTCATCTCCTGTTAGTAACTGTCCAGGCTAAGCTAAAAAAAGATGGAGGGAGTGCTATTCCAGTCTTAATTCTTAATAAGTGGCCTGACTTTAAGTTCACTGAGGCCTCAGTTGTCTCACCTCATCTGTAAAATGGGAGACTGGTTGTTATGAGTTATGTGCCCCCTCCCCCAATTCATATGTTGAAGTCCTAACCCCCAGTATCTCAGCATGTGACCTTATTTGGAAATAGGGTGACTGCAGATGTAATTAGTTAAGATGAGGCCATGCTAGAGTAGTAGAGTTATAAGCCAACTGACTGGTGCCCTTATGAAAAGAGGAAATCTGTACACAGACACATATACAGGGAGAGGCAAGGAGAGAGACCTGGAACAGAAGGATCCTTCCTGGGCACCTCAGAAGGAGCAGGGCTCTGCCGACACCTTGGTTTCGGCTGACTAGTCTCCAGAACTGTGAGACAATACATTTCTGTTGGTCTAAGCTACCCAGTTTATGGCATTTTCATACAGCAGCCCTAGCAAACTAATAGACTGATTTGTACCCTGAAGATCACTTCTCTGTCTGATATACTATCCATCTTTTCCACACATCCTATAAGAAATCTGAACTAAATGTGGTTACACAAGAATAGTTCTATTTTTCCATCCATTATTAATTTGTAATTTTTTTTTAATCCAGATTTTCCTTATAGAGACTTCTTCCTCTTTTGGCTTTTACTTATGTTTCTTATGTACATGTTTTACTTATGGGTTCAACTGATTCACCCCGAAGAAAACACCTTCTTGAGGCCCTGGCTGAAAGGTGTAGATGTAGCATGACTAAAATGTTTTTTAGAGTCAGACTTTGGAACATGCAAAGGCATGGTAGTGGTGGGTCTGTCTTTAACTCAGCAACAAGAAGCCTCTTGAGAGTTATTTATTTTTGAACCATACAAGAACATTTTAGGAAAGCTTGTTAACTGTCCTATGTCATTCCAGCAACAGTAACATCAAGTCCATAGAAACAGAAACAGAAAACTTATCTTAATATTAAAAAAATAACAATTGTTTTATTGTCTGTGTCATAGAAGAAACAGAACTGTGTCTTTTATTTCCAACTAATGTAGTTGATGTAATGTACTCTTATTTCCTGAATCTAAAGTTTAAAGAATAAAGAGAAATAAATACAGGTACCTTCTTATAAGACAGATGGAATTTTTCTCTACTTTAAAAGGACAAGTATGCTTCCCCTACCTCCCACCCCCATTAGGAACGTATTAGACTCTGATACCCTGGAAAAAGGAAGGGGTTGGGGATGAAGGGCTTAAACAAACAACCTCAAAGAGGAATGGAAATTAGTAGAAGAGCAATGTCTTCCAGGTAGAAGGAGAACTGAGCAAGGCATTCCAACTGATCTTATTTACTTTTCTGGACAACGACTTGGATTTGTCAAGGTCAGCAGATCTTGAAACAATCACTTATCACAGTATCTTAGTTTCTTCATCTACAAAACAGAGATAACCTGGCATAGAATATAAAAGGGATGCCAAGTGTTTCATAGAAAGAGATTTGATTTTTTACTTAATGTCTTATATCCGTGGAAAGATTTGCCTCAATAATAATAGCAGAACCATTTACTAAGCACGTTGAATATACTTCTAGGCACTGGAAAGATGTTTTGCATACTTTTTCTCATTTGATCCTCACAACAACCCTACTAGATAAATGGATTTTACCCCCACTTGATAGAATCTGAGGCCAGAGATGTTAATTCACTTTCTCAATGTCAAAAGTCTAGGAAGGCACAGAGCCAGGATTCAAACTCACATCTCTCAGGTCTGTAGGGATCTCAAACATATGACTCATGTGCTGGAAAGCTCACTTCCTGTGCCATGACAGACATTACTAATTGATTACAGTACTCACTTTGGAATCTCTTGGGGCAACCGTACTGATTGTTGGGGAGGTAAAGCCCATTTGCCCTTCTAAAGCCTATACTCCATAACAGTAGTCCTCATGGCCTCATCTTCAGGGATTCTGATTTAATAGGTCTTGGGTTGAACCCCACATCTTTATTTTTAAGGACTCTCCAGGTGATTCTGATGATAGCCAGGTTTGGTGTCCACTGCTTTCTGAATCTGTGTTCAATGAGGTTAGATCTTTTTGTTTCTCTATTTTTTTGGTCTGTGGGTTTCTGAAATAGAGGAAAGAACTAAGGAAATCATTTTAGGAGGGAAAGACAATTACTAACTGGCTGCTATTTATGGAATGTCTACTAGATGAAAGGCAGGGCTAGTATCTTCTTTTTCTTATGCAAACCACCAAAACTCTGGAAGGAAGAACTGGTCACTTTTCTGTGCCAAACATCTAGAGAATTTTAGCGATATATGAGTGTCCCCCTTCAAGTGTGACTGTGATGCGTTTAGAGGAAGAAAGCCCTCTTAGTTATGTTCTGAGAAGCCCCTATTGGAGGAGTATGGATTATGAAGAAAAGTAAGTGAAACTCTTACAATTTATGACTCTTTACCAATCCCACTCCTTTAATTCATAACAATTTGATTAACAACCTTCCCCTCTTCCTCCCCACCCCCCAAAAATTACTACATGTGGTAGATTACAAACCTGATGAGGAGAAGCAGCTATACTCCATTAATATTTATAAATGTCTCAATGCTTATATTTCCCATCTATTTGGAAAATCAGCCCAAGTAATTAAGGTGTATGGGGAATTACAAAGATGAAAACTTTAGGAAAACACTGTGCATAGAAGTTATCAAAACTATTTTACTTTTACTGTTGCATCTTAATGACTTAATTTTCCATGGACAGCATTTTTAAAATGTAAATTTCTGGATTAAAAAAAAAACTTCATTATCATCCAAGCAAAACAGGTATTTTTCAAATAGTAAACTTACATCTTTGGCTTCTCCACAAGGTATCAAAAGTGTTTACTTCCAACGATTTTCACCATCATCTCAGGCATCGCATTTGATCCACGGGCAGTCTTCCAAACTGAAGACATAATTCTCAAAACCTCTTCAAATCCTTGGGGGTGGAAAATAAGTAAAACTCTTTCTCTGGATTTTCCACTAGGCAACTGTAGCATCCTTGTCAATAATAACAACAACAATAATAGCAAGACCAAGTGCTTTACCTATATTATTATTTCAATATTTCTAATAAAATCATGAGAAAGATACTCTTAATTACTATTATCATTCTTGTCTTACAGTTGAGGAAACAGGCATAATGTAGCTAAGTAACTTATCCAATATCACATAACAGTAATTAGCAGAGTTGGGAATTCCACCTAAGAGAGCTGCAAAACTGGTTGACAGCCATTCGGTGACTCTGCCTTCCTGTACTACAAGTCAAGTGACAGGATTCTTGTGAGATCAGAGAGGAAACCAGGGCTTTAGAGGGACGTGTGAAGAATTCAAATTCAGTTTTGAAGCTCAGTTTCCCCATTTATGAAACCAGAATAATTCCAGTTCTGCTCTCTGGATTTAGGGATAAGCCAATGAGATCATGCATCTGAAGGAGCACTGTGCATAGAAAAGGAGATTTTTCTCGTTATCACTGATCTGTTTCTGCAACAATGCAGTGGATCTAAAATTGAGATCCAGCACTAGATATTCATTGCATGTTTAAACAGGTCTGATGCCAGGGGAAACTTAGAAGTTCTATAAACCTGGCCCCAGGCTAACCATTCCCTATCAGAGGCTCTCAGAGATTGAAAGGCTTTTAGAAATCATTCCAATCCAAATGCTCCCTCTACAGATTGGGAAACCAAGGCCCAGAGAGGGTGTTATTTGACCAAGGTCACACAGCGAGTGAGAGCATACCTGTTTCCAGTACCCCTGGTCTGATAAGTAGACCAGGGCTCTTCCCAAAACCCTAGCTTCACTTAGTGTGTGGTCAGCAATATGACCTGCTCTGCGAGGGTAGCCCCATCCCTACAACTTCTTTGAAGCTATCTGGAAACTTCAAGGACCAGAATTTGTGATTATGGGGGTCCTCTCTACCCAGCAGCTGCGTGTCAGTCCTCTCCCTGGAGAGCTCAGAGGGGGCGGCCTTACCGCTCGAGCGGCTCAGGGGTTTGTGGTCAGTGCTTCTCCCCAGGATCCCGACCTACGGAAGCCTGTGGGGACCGGGGTGGGGCGGGAGACCGGAGCCCAGGAGTCGGGCCAATCACAGGGCCCCGCTCCTGGGCGGACGCTGCACCAGCTCCCGGTCGCTAAGGACGCAGAGGGCTGTTGCTGGGCGGGGACCAGATCGCCTACCTGCGGGAGGCTGGGGCCTTCTCCGCGGGTGCCCAGGGTGTGGCTGCTGAGAGGCGAATAGTCTGGATGTTTTTTTCAAACCTGGTCTTTGGAACTTCCTCGAAGATCTGTGAGCGTCCTTCTTGAAGTCCAACTCTCTCACTTGTGTGGTCACGCCTGTCCCACTCTTTCCCTTAAGCTTCATTTTCCTTTATGAAGTGTGCACGCAGCTGGGAATCTTACACTTGTCGCTTCAAATCCAGGCTCTTCCACTGTATGGCTTTGGATAAATCCGTTCTTTTCCCTGAGGTTCAGTGTTACAACTGCAAAATGGAGGAAAAGTACTAACAGGGACATAAAGGTAAGTTGGTGATGCAATTAAATAAGAATATTTAAAAAAATAATTTCGAGTGATATCCACCTGCCACATCCCTCATTTGAACCAGATAAATATTACCTTGTAAGTTAACAATTGCCAATAAAATAATTTTATTTCGATTTTAAAGATTAAGAATACAAGGCTTGAGGTATTGAGAAATTACCCAAGACCATACAGAAGTAATTGACAGAGGCAAGATTTGAATATAAACCTACATATATCCAAAATTTCTAGGCATTTTTTATTATGCTAAAAGTCTTCAGCAAATGTGGGTAAAGGCACTTTAAACTGACTCCAGAATGGTGTTATTTCCATCATCAGCAGCAGCAGTCCCAGCATCCACACCCCCTGCCTCCTGCCCTCTAGCTGTATTGTGTTTTGTGCTTTACTGTATCATCTACTGGCACATGCTGCCAGAGATGGATGACATACTGGCCTCCCCTCTAGGGCTCACTCTCTAGTGGGCAAGACATACAGGCATATTCTATGATATACAAAGTGCCAGGGGAGTAGAGGAGAGGGGGAAGCTCCCTTCTCACTCCCCCAGTCCAGCTTTCACATTGTCACCAGATCAGTCCTCCCAAGGTACAACTCTGATAAGCCCCCTCCTCTAGTCCAATGTCTCAAAGGCCTCCCATCAGCCATGGAGGATGTCCATGGTTTCAAAGTCTTCTATGCCCTGGCCTCAAGCTAGACCTAACTTGCTATCCCACTACTTCTCCCAGACTTGCTAAACTCCATTCAACCTGGTCCACTCACTGGCCTGAATCTGCCTTTCATTTCTCTGCCCCTGTGCCTTTGTTCACTCTCTTCCCTCTGTCTACAATACCCTTCTGTTTCCTCATTGTCTCAGCCTGCTCTCCATTCTTTAAGTTCCATCTCAAATGGCCAAAAGTATGTACCTGAGAATCAGATACCTTGGGTTCAAGTCCTGGCTCTACTAGTTCAATGTGATCTTACTCAAGTCACTTAATGTCTTTATACCTTAGTTTCATCTTCTATAAAATGAGGGTGATGTTTTGTAAAGATTAATTGAGTTATATAAATAAGGCATTTAGAACAATGCCTGACACATAAGGAGCAATATAAATGTTGGCTCTCATCATTATTATAATTATCTGTCAAGAAGCCAAACCAGATTCCAGAAGCTGAAAAGGATTTCTCCATTCTCTGTATAATTTGGTTTCTCTTTTATAAAACGTGTCTTTCTTTGCCTGTTTGCATCAGTTATCATACCTTCCAGGACTGCGCTTGTGGTAGGCTGAATAATGGCCCCCCAGATGTTCACATCCTAATCCTTGGAGGCTATTAATGTTACCTTCTGTGGCAAAAGGGACTGTGGATGTGATTAAGTTAAGGATCTTGAGATGAGATTATCCTGGATTATCCAAGTGGGTCCAAATATAATCACAAATGTCCTTAAAAGAGGGAGGCAGTAGGAGATTTGACTACAGAAGAGGAAGTAGGAGATATGACCTTGAAAGCAAAGGGTTAGAGTGATTTGAAGAAGAGGTCCTGAGCCAAAGAATGCAGGTGGTCTCCAGAAGCTAGGAAAGGCAAGGAAACAGATTCTCCTCTAGGGCCTCCAGAAGGGACCACAGCCTGCTGATGCCTTGACTTTAGTCTCACTTTAGTGAGACTGCTTTTGGGCATCTGGCCTCCAATTTGTGTTGTTATAAACCACCAAGTTTGTGATAATGTATTTATTATAACAGCCATAAGAAATTAATGCAATGCCACTGAAGGATCCACTTCTTTATAGAACTGATCATACTCTATGGCTTAAGTAAGCTGAACAGTTCTTATCAATGACTAGTACACAGATATCAGAGGATAAAGAAGTCTTCTATCTGCCCACAGTTTAGTAACCTGTGAGGATAAGGTGTTGAGGCTGCTGGCAGAGATGTATATCAACACATACTACCTTTTTTTCAGTAGAAGAGGAGGAAGCCAGATCAGAACTGAAAACAGAGCCAGTGTGTGAAAGGTGACAAGACAAAGAGCCTAGATCCAGCTATACCTGAAGCTAGAGTCTAGAATTCCCAGAGGAGAGATAAATTTCCTTTTTACTTAGGATATTTTGAGATGGGCCTCATTAATCTTTACCCAGAGAGTTCTGACTAATACAGAGACTCTTAAACTTCATGTTGCTAAGGTTTATATGTGGGATGCAGTTAAAAGATTGAATGACATTTTAAGTTTCACTATAAATTCTGTGATAAAGCTTGACGGAGTAAATTGATCTTGATCAAATCTGATATTCTACTAAAGACTATCCTTTGACCTTATCTTGACTTAGAGGTTTTATAAATGCTAACTAGAAACATAATGGCATTGGAGGGAGGCTCTCCATAATGCAGCTGTTCTATCAGTTTGGAGGTATTTAGATGAAATTTGATATATTTTTTCAGACCCCACGGAGCCTTTGATTTGCCATTTCCTA
Source organism: Balaenoptera physalus (assembly GCF_965194825.1). Lineage (NCBI taxonomy): Eukaryota > Metazoa > Chordata > Mammalia > Artiodactyla > Balaenopteridae > Balaenoptera > Balaenoptera physalus. The sequence continues at coordinate 145,221,628 of NC_138882.1, read as the reverse complement.
ACCAAGTGACCTTGAACAAACAATTTAACTCTTTTATCTTTAAGGTGGAGACAAGCAATAACTACAGTCAGAGCTGCAAAGAAAACCTAGGTGTGTTTGACTCTAGAAGTAGCCTTTATAACCACAACTCCACACCACCTCTGTGGATGTTAGTTAGCCATTTTTGTTGTTATTATTGTTACTATTAATGTTAATGTTTTTATTGGCATTGCTTTAAGGCTCTAAGTCCCTTAGAGAAGCAGATTCTGTGACAGAATTCTTAAGAAGGAATGGCCTTTTCTTATCTGGGATTTTTTTTTTTACTTCACACTCTGCTTTATGAAATGACATAACCAGGAAACATCTCTCCAGTGGTTTATATTAAACAAGACAAAACAAAAAGCTATGCAATAAACGTCTCCATAAGATTAAATACTGCGGTTAAAACTGGCTTCCTTGAATTCAACAGCTTTAGATTACGAGTCGCCAGAGAAAGATTCCAGAGAAACATCTCCATCCAATAGAATCAGCTCTCTCCCCTTCGCCCCCCATAAAGATGAATAGCTGTAATAAGGGGACCAAAGAATGCCCCCGCCTAAGACTTCATGATTTTACATTTACCATCAGACTAAGGAAGAGGAAAAAATTGTCTCCAGTGTTTTGTTTTTACGCATATAAGTCAGAACAGAATGAGTTTATAAATAGGAAGCGATAAAACACTGGTCTTTTGAACAGTTTATTCAAAGATCTGTAAAACTGAGGCATTTTACACTGTAGTCCCTGTCCAAAAAGAGAAGGGACAAATACGAATGTAAACTGAGCTGTGTTGCAAAGAATATGGGGTATTATACTTATTTTTTTTTTTTTTTTTGGCCAAAGAAACATACAGAACCCAAGCCAATGATCTTTATGACTAATGGAGGATGTCAGGTAAAAAGATGAATGAGGGCAGGCTGATTTTAGAACAGAATGCAAATATGGCCAAGTTTCTTTCCTCTTTAAAGTGCTCTCATGGCTCTGGAAAAACAAGGTCATGTAGCATACTACTTAGATGGATTGACTTTGGGCCCTATATTAGTTTACTAGTGTTGCCATAACAAGTACTACACAGTGGGTGGATTAAAAACAGAAATTTATTGTTTCACAGTTCTGGAGGCTAGAAGTCCAAGAGGGTATCAGCAGAGTTGGTGGCTTCTGAGGGTGGTGAGGCAGAACCTCTTCCATGCCTGCGTCCTTGCTCCTAGTGGTTTATTGACAATATTTGGTGTTCCCTTGGCTTGTAATTTCTGCCTTCATGTTCACATGGCATTTCCCTGTGTGCACATTTGTGCTCACTCTACTCCAGTATAACCTCATCTTACCTCTGCAGTCATTCTATTTCCATATAAGGTCATATTCTGAGATATTGGGGGTCAGGATTTCAGTGTGTGAATTTGGGGGGCATACCATTTGCTATTGACTGAATATTCATGCTCCTCCCCCATCCATATGTTGAATCCCTAACCCCCAATGTGATGGTATTTGAGGAGAGGCTTTTGGTAGGTAATTAGGTTTAGATGAGGTCATGGGATTGGTGCACTTATGAGGAAAGAAGGGACCAGAGCGCTTTCTCTTCATCCCGTGAGGATACAGCAGGAAAGTGTACCTCTGCAAACCAGGAAGAGGGTTCTTTCCAGGAACTGAAATGGCTGGCACCTTGATTTTGGACTTCCCAGACTTCAGAACTTGAGAAGTAAATGGCTGTTGTTTAAACCACTCAATCTATGGTATTTTTGTTATAGTAACTTCAACTAACTAAGGCATAATTCAATCCATAAGAAGGCCTAACTGCTTGGATACAGAATCTGGCTCTGCACTTAGTATGGTGTTACTTCAGGCAAGGTACTTTGCCTTTCTGTAACTTTATTTCTTCATGGGTAGTCCCAATGCCTACAATCATGTAAGGTTGAAAGGAATTAACAAACGTTTAGGATAGTATTTGGTATACGGTAAGGGTTTGTCTTTAGCCTTCCTCCTTAGGATGATATACATGTTCTTTCTTTCTTTCTTTGTAAATGTATTTATTTATTATTGATTTTTGACTGTGTTGGGTCTTCGTTGCTGCGCGTGGGCTTTCTCTAGTTGTGGAGAGCAGGGGCTACTCTTTGTTGTGGTGCGTGGGCTTCTCATTGTGGCGGCTTCTCTTGTTGTGGAGCACAGGCTCTAGGCGCCCACAGGCTTCAGTAGTTGTGGCACACGGGCTCAGTAGTTGTGGCTCATGGGCTCTAGAGCACAAGCTCAGTAGTTGTGGCACACGGGCTTAGTTGCTCCCCGGCATGCGGGATCTTCCTGGACCAGGGCTCGAACCCAAGTCCCCTGCATTGGCAGGTGGACTCTTAACCACTGCGCCACCAGGGAAGTCCCACATGTTCTTTATTATGGCCTCCTTGGTTTGGCTGTTACTCACTTCTCCAATCCCATCTCCCTCTCTTTCTCTCCAACTGAAGCTGCACCAAGTTGCCTGCAGTTCCTTAAAAACCTCCCATGGAGTTTTATCCCTCATGCCTTTGCAGAAGTTGTTGTTTTCTGCTTGAAATGTTTTCCTCATGACCCTGTTTCTTTCAAGATAAAATCGAATGTTACCAATTCTGTGAAGTTATCTATTCTCAGTGTCCCTAGGCAGGTAGGTCTGCTCTCTTCAGTAAACTAGCAGTCTAAATGAACCCATGGGTTAAATCCAGTTCACCTGCCTTCACTAATCTAGGTTATTTTAAGATTTGCTTGTTCTCCAAGCAGCATATCCTCCAAACAGCATGTAGCCAGAACAATAAGATGTTTGCCTGAGCTGTTTTCTAGGACTTGGAGTCAGCTGTGTCTAGTTTGAGCTGAGCCAGTTAAGACTCGATAAGACCACCGACCCTTCAACTGGGCATGTGCGAGTGTCCTCTCAGTGATCTTTTGAACGTGCAGAGGCTTAGAGCTCTTAGTTACGCCTGCGCAGAACAACCATTGTTGCACCTTTTCCCAATCATCTTTCTCTGCTCCCCATGCCTCAGGCCTACCACTTCATTATTCATTATCCCATAAATACCCTAAGCCCCTTGCCTTCTGGGCGTGGGGTAGATCTGAGATTTGTTTTTCTGTCTCCTTGCTTGGCTGCCTTGTGAACAAACCCTCTTTGCTGCAAACTTCAGAGTCTCAGCATTTTGGCTTGCTGTTCATCCCGCAAAATGAACCTGGTTTGTAATATTAACACTTATTTCTCTCAGTTGCAATTACTGGTTTATTATCTTTTTTCCCTACTCGGTTTCTCTTGTTGATGGTAAATATTATGTCTTATTCATGGTATGGCCAGTTCTAAGCACAGTGCTGGCACATAGTATGTGATCATAAGTATATTTTAAATATATGAAATGAAACAAACATATGTTGGATAATTTGTAATAGCATAATATGAATTATGATAAGTAAAGACCATTTAACAAAGGATAGCATCTTTTATTTATTTAAGATTTACAATATGTCAGTCACTGAGTGAGTCACTTATGTGTGGTATCTCATTTAATTTCAGTAATGTTCCTATAAGGGATATATTATTTATTTTTTTGTTCTGATGAGGAATCTGGTCTCAGAATGCTGGATTAGGCAGGACTTTTGATGGTAAATAGGAGAAATTCCACTAAAGCCAATGATAGCAAAAGGGGCATTTCTCATGAAACCCAGGTACAGAAATGAACTCAGGCCTCTGGCACAGTCAGGGACATGGAGGTTTTTTTTTTTTCTTAACCTTTGTCTCTGCTTCTCTCTGTACATTGGCTTCATTTATTCTCTTCTCTGCTATACGTTGGTGTTTTCTGATCCCAGACCATGGGAAAAAGTTACCCCCACAATGCATGAGTTTATATTATTTCCATTCAAGAGACCAGTAAACCTAGAATTTCTTAGTCCATTTACTAGGGTTGGCCTAGTTTGGGTTAGACCAATTCATCTGAACCAATGAATTGTTGCACTGAGGGAAAGGAGATAATAACAGAATGATAAACAAAATTGTTGGAGGAGCCCTTAGCCTTGAGGAAGAGACAGTATCCAGAAAGTTACAAGGTATAGGAACCTGGTAGAGGTTAGTCTGATAGGAGGTTGAATCATTTGCCCAAGGTCTTGCAGCAAATTAATGGTAGAACAATGATTCAGATTCACATCTGTCTGACTCTAAAGTATTGCATCTTCTCCTTGGAGCATACATTTTTAACCTCTAGAGTATAAAAAAAGAGTCCTAGAAAAATGTGGTCTTAATGAAAGGTCCTAGGGAATGACTGCAGACTAGAAGTTCTAAATCACAGAAAGACCATTCTGGTCACCTCTGCCCTGGATTGTTAGGAACATTACCTGATTTTAAGTTTTAACGTCTGTAAATCACAGAATTTCAAGGTTGAAAGGAATCTCACAAGTTATGCCCAGTGATTCTGAAGGCCTCAAAGCGGCTATATGGTAGAATTAAGATCACTGACTGAGACCAGAAGGTTGGGTTCAAATATCAATTCCACCACTTACTGTCGCATGTCCTTGGGCAATGGGCTTAGCATTTATGCCTTGGTATCCTAATCTGTAAAAGGAGGATCATAACAATAACTACATTATTGTTTTTTTCAAAGCAGTATTTGTTGCACACTTATGTGCAGACCCTCTTCTAAGTGTTTTCTATTTACCAACACATTTGTTATCATAATAATTCTGTGAGGTAGGGAATATTGTTTTCAATTTAGGAAACTGAGGCAGAGGGAAATTCAATACCTTGTCCCAGAATATACAGTTACTTAGTGGTAGGGCTGGGATTCAAACACATGCAGTTCGGCTTCAGTGCTTATGCACCACCACCATGTTCTATACCTGCCTGCTGCTCTTGGGAAGAACAAGTGATAAAGTATACATAAAGCACTTAGCACAGGTCCTGACACACCCTACATTCTCAATAAACGTCAGTGCTGCTGCCATGACTCTCCCAGTTCTAATCTTCTTACTGCCAGCTATGAAACCCAAGTGCCATAAACTCCTCAATTCCTGAATGCTTGTGGGGAAAGAGGGAAGCCTGCTTCATTTCCTAATACTGCTTCATGGCCTAGAAGAGGGACCTTGTGTAGATGTAGGGCTTTTCAATGCCCAGTATCCCCACCCACTTCTAAAATGGCCTGATTGGGATAATGCTCCCTCTTTTTGGTGGGAAGTAAGAAAGTGGTTGAGAGAAGGAACACTTCTTGATAGAGCCCCCAAATGGTCTAAGTTGATTTTATGATAAAACTTACTATATTAGTATCACTGGTATCTATATCTATTAAATATTTATTGGGCATAATTTTAAGGTACCACATTGAGTTGTTGAAGATATGATGATGAATCAGATTCTAATGCCCCTCTCAAGATTACCAATCGGAGAGGTAAAATATGCTCATAAATATTCATAATACAGGACTGGAAAGATTAATATTCTTGAAATGTCCATACTACACGAAGCAATCACAGGTTCAGTCCAATCCCTATCAAAATCCCAATGGCATTTTCCACAGAAATAGAACAAACGATTCTAAAATTTGTATGGAACCACAAAGAAATCTGAATAGCCAAAGCAATGTTGAGATAGAAGAACAAAACTGAAAGCCTCATGTTTCCTGATTTCAAACTGTTACAAAGCTGTCATAATCAAAACAGCATGGTCTTAGCATAAGAACAGGCACATCAATGTCTAGATCAATGGAATAGAATACAGAACCCAGAAGTAAACTCATGCATAGATGGTCAGTTAACTTACAGCAAAGGAGCGAAGATATACAATGGTAAAAACCAGAATCTTCAGTAAATGGTGTTGGGAAAACTGGACAGCCACATGCAAAAGAATGAAACTGGAGTATTATCTTACATCATACACAAAAATCAACTCAGAATGGTTTAGACTTGAGCATACCTCCTGAAACCATAAGACTCCTAGAAGAAAATATAGGCAATAAGCTCCTTAATGTTGGTCTTGGTAGTAACTTTTTGAATTCAGCACTGAAAGTAAAGGCAACAAAAGCAAAGATAAACGAGTGAGACTACATTGAACTAAAAGCTCTGTACAGCAAAGGAAACCAACAACAAAATGAAAAGGATACCTACTAAATGAGAGAAAATATTTTCAAATCATATATTTGATAAGGGGTTAATATCCAAAATATATAAAGAATTCATACAACTCAATAGCAAATAAAACAAACAATCCAATTATAAATGGGCAGAGGATCTGATTAGACATTTTTCCAAGAAGATATACATGGCCAGGTACATGAAAAGATGCTCAGCATCACTGATCATCAGGAAAATGCAAGTCAAAACCTCAATGAGATATCACCTCACATGTGTTAGAATGGCTATTATCAAAGAGACAAGAAATAACAAGTATTGGTGAGGATGTGGAGAAAAGGGAACCCTTATGCACTGTTAATGGGAATGTAAATTGGTGCAGTCACTATGGAAAACAGTATGGAGATTCCTCAAAAACTTAAAAACAGAACTAACATATGTTTCCAGCAATTTCATTTCTGGATATTTCTATGAAGAAAATGAAAACCCTAATTTGAAAAGATGTATGCACCCCATGTTCATTGCAGCATTATTTGCAATAGCCAAGACAGGGAAACAACCTGTGTCCATTGATGGATGGATAGAAAAAGAAAATGTGATTGCTATATCTCTCTATATAGATATAGGAATATTATTCAGCCATATAAAAGAAGGAAATCTTGTCATTTGTAACAAAATGGGTGTACTTTGAGGGCATTATGCTAAGTGAAAAAAGTCAAATAGAGAAAAATACTGTATTATATGTGGAATCTAAACAACAAATAAGCAAACAAACAGAAAACCAAAGCAAAGCAAACTCATAGGTACAGAGAACAGATTGGTGGCTACCAGAGGCGGGTTGGGGTGGGGTGGGTGAAACAGGTTAAGGGGGTCAAAAGGTACAAACTTCCTGTTATAAAGTAAACAAGTCATGGGAATACAATATACAGCATGGTGACTATAGTTTATAATACCATACTGCAGATTTGACAGTTACTGAGTAAGTAGATCTTAAAAGTTCTCATCCCAAGAAAAAAAATTTTGTAACTCTGTGTGGTGATGGATGTTAACTAGACTCCTGATGATCATTTCTCAATGTATACAAACATGGAATCATTATGTTGTACACCTGAAACTAATATGTTATATGTCAATTATACCTCAATTAAAAAAAGAAGTGATTGTATAAGTGTTCAAAGATATAGATGCAGTGTGGCATTTTTTTCTTTTCCTTTTAAATAAATCCTGTATTTAAATCTAAGTCTTTTTTTTTTTTTTTTTTTTGACTGTGCTGGGTCTGTTGCCGTGCGTGCTTTCTCTAGTTGCGGTGAGTGGGGCTACTCTTCATTGCAGTGCGTGGGCTTCTCATTGCGGTGGCTTCTCTTGTTGCAGAGCACGGGCTCTAGGCATGTGGGCTTCAGTAGTTGTGGCACATGGGCTCAGTAGTTGTGGCTTGCGGTCTCAGTAGTTGTGGCTTGCAGGCTCTAGAGCACAGGCTCAGTAGTTGTGGCACACGGGCTTTATTGCTCTGTGGCATGTGGAATCTTCCCAGACCAGGACTCGAACCCCTGCCCCCTGCATTGGCAGGTGGATTCTTAACCACTGTGCCACCAAGAAAGCCCTAAACTTTTTTTTTTCAAATATTTATTTATTTATTTATTTGGCTGCGCCGTGTCTTAGTTGTGGCATGTGGGATCTTCGTTGCTATGTGCGCGATCTTTGTTGTGGCATGTGGGAACTTTAGTTGTGGCATGTGGGATCTTTAGTTGTGGCATGCTAACTCTTAGTTGCGGCATGTGGGATCTAGTTCCCTGACTAGGGATAGAATCCTGGCCCCCTGCATTGGGAGCACAGAATCTTAGCCACTGGACCACCAGGAAAGTCCCATGGACTTTAAATCTAATTTAAAGTATTAGATTTTATACTCCAATAAAGATGTTAAAAAAAAAGCATTAGATTTTAGATTATGGAACATTCATATAATGAACCACAGAGCAGTCATTGGAAGTGATGTAATTAGACATAGACATGTAAAGATGATCACAATATATTAAATTTAAAAAGCAAGTTACAAAATTGTATATGTCATAGATGCCATTTAAAAACATATAGTAAAAATAATATACTCTAGTAATAGAAAAAAAGTTCTGGCAAGACACATTAAAACCTTACAATATATAATTCAACAATAAAAATATAATTAGTTCAACTAAAAAACAGGCAAAGGATTTGACATATGTATGAATATTACTCAGTCATAAAGAAGGGAATCTTGCCATTTGCTAAAACATGGCTGGACCTTGAGGGCATTACGTTAAGTGAAAAAAATCAGACAAAGAAAGACAAGTCCTGTATGATCTCACTTATTTGTGGAATCTAAAAATAGAAATAAAAAATTAAAAAAACCCCAAACCCTGAACTCATAGATACAGAGAACAGATTGGTGGTTGCCAGAGGTGGGAGTTGGGCGGGGGTGGGTGAAATGGGTGAAGGGGGTCAAAAAGTACAAACTTCCAGTTATAAAATAAGTCATGAGGATATAACGTACAGAATGGTGACTATAGTTAATAATACTGTGTTGTATGTTTGAAAGTTGCTAAGAGAGTAAATCTTAAAAGTTCTCATCACAAGAAAAAAAAAACGAAACTATGTGCAGTGATAGAAATTAAGTAGCCTGGGGTAATCATTTTACTATACATACATATTTCAAATCTTTATGCTGTGCACCTGAAACTAATATAATGTTATGTGTAAAATAAGCATAATACAAAATATACAGTTAGAAGGAGCAGCAAGAAATATGAAAATCTGAAGGAAGGAGAAATTACTTCAGAATAGTGGGATTAGGGAAGGTTTCATTGGAAGAGTTAGCATATGAGTTGGGCCTTTTAAAGATAGCAATTTGATATGTGTGAAGGGAAGAGACAGTATGCTAGGCAAGGGAACAACATAGATTTAAAAAAAGAGCAAGGAATTGTGAGATGTGGTCAAAGAATGGTGTTTAGTTTCACTTGGAGGATGGTAGAAGGTAATTTCGGAAGGTAGGTTTGGGCCAGTTTGTAGAAGACGTTGAGTATGAGATTAAAATGCATATATTACTTTGGATTAGGACAGAAGGATGTGTATGCTATTTTATGGTATGAGAATGACCTCACCCACAGCGTTAGTCAGGAGGGTCCAAGTTATGTCTCTTATGTTGTTAAGAGGCGACATTTAATTTTCAGTGGCTTAAGAAAACAAAAGTCAAAAGTTTATTTTTATTTATGCAAATCCTGCCGTGGATTTGGGCAATTCTCCAGAGCAATTATCCTCTGTGTGTTGGTCGGCTCCGCAGTCTGGTCTCTGTGGACCCTGTGGCACCTCCATGTTAACACATGCTTCCACAATGGCTGTTGCAAGAAAAAAGTTCTGAAAGGTTACCCATCTGGAACTAAGTTACTTTGTTCTAGAAGCCACACACGCACTGCTTCTGCTTACAGCTCATTGGCCAGACGAGTACCGTGGCCCTTCCTAATGCAAGCGGGGCCCGGGAAGTATGGTCTCTGTGTGTCTGGAAATGGGGAGGCCATGGATACTGAGGAGCCCTAGTAATGTCCACCACACCCAGACTTGCAGAAAATCACTGTGATTCAGAACAAGATTGTATTTACAAACAAAATAGAGATACGTAAGGCTTCTAACACTCTATTAACAGAAATTTCCCCATCTGTTGCATTTACAACTTTCAAATGAAGGAAATAGTGTTTACGTTTATCCACCCACAACACATAATGAGAGGAAGATAGCTACTTATTTCTGTAGTTTGCCTGTTATTATCTCTAGGGCAGCATAAATTGGTGTATGTTGTATGGGGCATAAGCTCTGCCGGCACACAGCTGACACCTCACTTGGCTTTAGCTGCAAGCTGCAGTCTAGCCATTATAGACCACATCTTCCAAAGGACGCCTCCTCATCAGAATGTGATGAGAGGGAAAGCCATGCTTAAGGAAAGAACACTGATGTAATGTGTATACACACAGTCGCCTGTATGTGGTGTGAACATGTTACACGATCTACATAAAAGGAAGATATTTTGAGAATGGAATGTAGAGCTAGTATGGCTTAGTCAAAAGTGCCTGAGCTTTGGAGTCAGAGATCAATAAGCTAGAATCCTAACTTTATGAACTAATTGCTCTGTGACTTCGAGCCTCAGTTTCTCATCTTTAAAATGGCATTGATAACAACAGAATTCTCCAAAAATGTATTAAGGATAAAGCTAAATTTAATTAAGAGCCTGGTATGTGTCAAACTTTTTACATGTGATGTTTTATCACATCATATCTATCACCTATCCTCTGTCCATCTCTCTCTATCTTTCTCATCAACGTATGTAAGGACATTGATTCAGCTCTTATGCAACGGGAGGGAGTGTTCCAGCTTGAGTCTAAACTGGGATTTAATGTATCTGATGTACTGACCTGGTGAATAAGGCCTCAGGTAGTGGGTTTGCATGAGGGATTTTTCCAGGTGTAGAGAGGAGTTACTGAAGGAATATGATAAAGTGGTTTCATGTGGGTATCTAGGAATTAGCTTGAAATAGGATGGACGTTACGGTGTCTGTTGAGATTTAGGTATCCCACCACATACCCAAGACTGTACATAACTAGAAGTAGATGGTAAAGGAGATGACGTGGAGAGACTCTGAGACACAGAGACAGAAGCAGAACTTGTTTGGTAAGTAGGTGACAAAGTGTAACACAAAAGAGAAAGGAAGGCTATTTCCCTGCACCTTGGCATGAACACCGTAAGAATCAGAATGTGGCTCTGCTAGAGTCTCTTGAGAGTGTGACGCTTTGAGTGCACTGGACCACAGCACCCTTGGGAGTAATCAATATCCACCTGGTGGGCATCCTCATCTGTGACTGTGACAAGGCTGTGCTATCCTCAAGTGGCTTCCTGATCAGTTACCGTATCCTCAAGGGAGAAAAAGAAAATCAACAAAAGTACCATGTTGTTGAGAATGAATGGAATACCCACTGGGATCCTTTGAAATTTTGAGGAAGCTGTGTCTTTAATAGCCGATCCATAGATTCTAACCCAAGGTCTGACACAAAGGAACTCAGAAAAGCTTTATCAAAGAAGGAATGAAGAATCATCCCCATCCTCAAGTGAATGCTGTGTTTCTCTGTGGGGACAGTAGTGGCATTCTGGATAGAACATTCTTCATTGTGCAGGACTGTGAAGAACATTTAGCACTAGTTTCCAAGAGCATTCTCCATTCATGGTGGCAATCAAAATATCCACCACCCCATGCTTATTGTGGGGATACTACTCCCTCAGGTTGAAAATCATTGATCTAATGGGACCCAAGACTGCTATGCAGGCTTAGAACCAATATTTCTGTGGGAAGCCATAGAGCTTCTGTAGAGTGGGACCTTTTTCTCTGTATGCTCAGGACATTGGTGACTGGGATTTTCTCTTGCTTCCTTTGGTTGGTGCCCTAGGAATCTCCTAGAAAGGAGCTCCGCTTGACATCCCCGTGTGCTTTTCCTGAGCAGTGAGTCTGCCAAGGCCATCCCAGTATCATCCTGAGGAGCCAATCCTGGCCCCTCTACACCACCACCATCTTGGTCTCTGTCATCAGAAGTCTAGAAGCTTCTAAGTACTGCATTCCAGCTGGTGGAGATTTTTGAAAGAGGAGTCAAATGAGAGTAAAAACATCAGCTTTATTTATAGTCTGGTAGATATTAAAGATCAGGAAGATCAGGGCTCTTTGTCAAAAATGGCTTTGGGACTTTTTCTACCGCATAGTCCGTAAGCCATTCTAGAGCCTTATAGAATCTGCCTGGAATATTGTGTTTATGTATGTAAGCGGAGGGGATTACTTGGATAGGGAAGGTGAGATGAGTGAGACAGAGAGAAAGATGCCTTTTAGGATCATTTGTTTGTGTCTTTTTTTTTTTTTTTTTTCTTTCACTTTCTGCCTCCCTAAAATTCCAGCAGCAATACTGCCAGTTCTAATATTCACCACTAGGTGGCAGTAAAACAGAAATGTCTGCAAAGAAAGCAGAAATCCCTTCAGAATTATAATAAGTTTTATAGACCAAGACAACTGCAGTTGTAAAACATTATGGTGTATCAATTGGCATATTTGCTGATCAAATCTTTACAAGGTTCGAATAGGCTCATAAATACTGGTTTCTCTAGTTTGGCCTATTCATGCTTCATGCTTCTGTTTAAGACATTTTGGAGGCTGAGAATCCCGCAAATGGTTGAAATATCAAAGCAATATGCCACTGACAATTTGTTTTCCTGTGATTGACGGAAAATATATATGCCTCGATTAGAAGCACTACCCAAACAAGCAGAATTTGCTACATTCAAAGATGAGCTCATTTTTCATGCAAAGCACAGCCCAGGCTGGAGTGAACCAACAGCTAAATCGTTTTGCTACTTGATTTTTATAAGTGAGTCCAATTCCCTTACCATTCCCACGAGAGTCTTATTATGCAGGGATGTTTCCATTTTTTTTTTTAAATAAATGGTAACCAGCTGATGATAAAGTCAGGTTTTACGATAAATGCATAAAATCATAGCGAAGGGGGTGACATCAAAATACCCTTTTTCATTAAAGTGTTGGTCTCATGTGGGTGGTTGAAAAGAAAAGTGAATTGGTTTATGACTCTCAGCATTTGATAATGGGGAAACTGAGGCCTAGCTGTTCAGTGACTTGCCCATAGACATGTGACTGGTGAGTGATCTAACCATACTGTGAAACTAGATTTCCCTTAAGGCAATGGGTGGGCTGTGAAACTGATTACCTTTAGAGACCTGTTCAAGAATTTTTGGATACCAAAGCAAGTTGAGTAGCTAAGCTTCCTTCTGTTTTTTGCAGATGTGCACACAGATTGTTTTAGAGAAAAGGGTGAAATTCCTTGAAAAGGTAGACCTTCATCATATGGTGACTGCTTATTTTATATACTTAGATAAGGATCTTGTCTCTGACCAATCATTTGTGATCGATTCTACCTTAGGGAACATCTCTTGGCTTCCTTCTCAGAGCTAATGCTTACATTCACTTTGCTCTATCTAGAATCCTCTGCTTCTGTTTTCATCTGGATAAATTCTGTTGAAAATGAATTTGGTGACCCCTTGATGTATTCCCCAGATATCCTTCCTAGGTACTTTCTCCAGGGAGGAACAGTTCTTTGTCATCATTGCCTGAACTTCCATTAGATGCAAGGTGGAGACCTGATCTGTTTTGCTAGTCGTTATATGCATGGAAGTGCTTGACACATAGGAGGTCCTTGAATAATTACTGTATGAGAGAATAGAGTGATCCTAACCCTGGCTTTTACACAATGATACTCTTTTTGAAGGTGGAATATTTATTTGAGAATTTGAAGTAATACAGAGTATAAAATGTTTAATGTATATTGCATATTAAATGTATTGTAATCATTTTAAATAACTGAAAGTTTTAATTTTATCACAGTAATTATATATGCATATAATTATACTATCTATGTTCCTATATATATATATATATATATCAATTTATCTATCATATATGTATAGATTTGTTTGTTTTGCTCTAGGGAAAGAGATACTAATAATTATTGATCCTTGCTATGCAGCAGGCACTGTATTAGGTCCTTGTACATATTGGTGCTATTTAATCTTCAAATATAAGCAGTTTGAGTGACTAAATTAGAGCTCAGATAATTATATGGCTTGCCACGCACTCAGAATATAAGAAAGCTGGATTCACACCCAGACCTACCTTCCTCAGAAGTTCCTGGTATTTCCACTCTCCAGAAGTGAATGGGGCTCAGAGAGCAGGTGTCCCTTTCCTACTGTCAGACAGCTAGTCAGTGGCAGAGCTGAGTGGTAGAATCTGGGACTCCCGACCTTTACAAGATTTCACAAGGCCCAGACTTTCCATCAGCTCTGTTTACACTGAGAAATGCATTCATTTGGCAATTGTCTGGGCCCCTTGTGAACAGCTGCTAACTTGTGGTGTTAGCTAGTTCACAGATTCCTTGGTCCTCCTGACTCCAGCTTCTGCAGAGGTTTAGGATTGGGAAATACAGATTTTGTCATTCATTTGCTTGTATATAAAAATCCATTTTCCAGCTCTCCCACTCCTTAGTCTCGTCCTAAGCCATTTTGCTGTGCATTTGTCAAGGACATTTGCCATTTTCAATTTGGAGAGAATAATTCAAGTCAGAGAAAACTAAGCACCAGAATTCATGAAAAAATATATTAGGAACAGTTTAAAAATGGGAATGGCTGTATTTGCTCTATAACAAGCAGAGCATTAAAAAAAAAATCAATAATAAGAACAACAACTAATGGTGATAATGTCTTCCCTGACTCATAGGGATATTTAAGAGTAAAATGATGTAATTGATGGGAAACACTTTGAAAAATAAAAGCAGCATGCAGCACAAGACATTATGATGACTATACGATTGTCCTTAAGCACAGCTAAAAGTGAGCCTTATCTCCCTCAGGACCAGATGTCATCAGTGAGAAATCATTTGTATAATTCCCTAAGTGCAAAGGATGTCTGCAGGGCTCCAGGTTCTTACACTTGTTGTTATGATCTCTCCATAGGGTGTTCCATGGATGTGGCCCAGGGCAAATTAGAACCTCTCTGAGCCTTTGTTCCCAGGTCTGTGAGATGGGGATTAATCTTATTAGTAATGGCTGCCTTCTACAGAGCAATTCTATGTGCCAGGTACCAAGCATCTGGGGTTTATTATTTCATTTAATGCTTACAAAGGAAATGCCTTATTTTATAGGTGAGGAAAATGAAGCATAGGGCAGTGAAATATATAGGCCTAGATCACACAGCTGGAGTATCGTGAAGTGTGTAGAAATCCACAGATCTTAACTTAGTCACTGTGTGTGGTGGATTGTGCAGATCTGACTCTCCAACATGCTTTTCTCTATCCCCTCTTCTTCTTTGGGCAGTCACCCCTCCTCCAGAACATAGTCCATAGTATTCTGTGCCTGTCCATGTCACCACAGGGTAATAGTGTGACCAGGCCTAGCCAGTCACAATAATACTCTCACTCTAGCCCCATTAACTGACTCAAGGGCTGGGTACAGGATGAAGGCCTGGCCAACCAGGATCTCTAGGATTTATATATATAAAAGTGGAGAGAGAGACTGTCTGTCCTGTAGGATTGCCAGCCAGGATGAGGTAAGAAGACTCAAGAAGACTGTTTACAATAGGAAAGAACGAAGCCAACAGAATAACAGAGGCAAGAGATGGAGAGCATTCTGGCTGCATCCTTTAAGCCCCTAGGCCCAGCAGTGCTTGAGGTGAGATCCGCCCCACGCTTTCCAGTCATGGGAGTCAGTAAATACCATTTAAAAAAAAAAAGGCACTTTTTTTAGAGCAGTTTTAGGTTCACAACAAGGTTGAGAGGAAGGTACAGAGATTTCCCATATCCTCCTGCCTCCACACATGCTTAGCCTCCCCCATCGTCACCCACCAGAGCTGTACATTTGTGACAATTGACAAACTTACATTGACCCATCATAATCACCCAAAGTCCATAGTTCACATTACGGTTCACTCTTGGCGTCGTACATTCTATGGGTTTGGACAAATTTATGATGACATGTTTCCATCACTGTAGTATCATACAGAGTAGTTTCTGTATGATACTAAATAAAATTTTTTTAAATTTATTTACTTTTGGCTGCGTTGGGTCTTTGTTGCTGCTCGTGGGCTTTCTCTAGTTGCAGTAAGCGGGGGCTACTCTTCTTTGCAGTGCGCAGGCTTCTCATTGCAGTGGCTTCTCTTGTTGCGGAGTACAGGCTCTAGGCTTGCAGGCTTCAGTAGTTGTGGCACACGGGCTCAGTAGTTGTGGCTCACAGGCTCTAGAGCGCAGGCTCAGTAGTTGTGGTGCACGGGCTTAGCTGCTCACGGAACAGGGCTTGAACCCGTGTCGCCTGCATTAGCAGGCGGATTCTTAACCACTGCGCCACCAGGGAAGCCCTAAAAGTCCTCTGTGCTCTGCCTATTTACCCTGACCTCCCTCTCCTCCAGCCCTGGCAACCACTGACTCTTTCACTGTCTCCATAGTTTTGCCTTTTTCAGATGTCATATAGTTGGAATCGTACTTTTCCAGATTGGCTTCTCTCACTTAGTAATATGCATTTACGTTTCTTCCATGTTTTTTCATGGCTTGATAGTTCATTTATTTTTAAAGCTGAATAATACTCCATTGTCTGGAGGTACCACAGTTTATTGATCCATTCACCTACTGAAGGACATCTTGGTTGCTCCCAGGTTTTGGCAATTATGAATAAAGTTTCTATAAACATCTGTGTGAAGGTTTTTGTGTGGACAAAAGTTTTTAACAAATACAATTTTAAAGCTAATTGAATTAGGTTTTTGGCATTTGCAACCAAAAAAATTTCTAAGTAATATAATAGGTAACAAAGTTTGTTTATACACATTGTCTTCCTTGGTTCTTCCAGCAACTCTGTTCCCAGTGTTCTTATGAGCGGCTTTTTCTAATAGAAATAAGAAGAACCAGAAAAAAACTAATGACCCACTTTATATTTATACTCAGTGTTTTTCCCTCCAAAGACCTTGCTCTTTCCATACTATCCTGCTAGACACAGAAGGTAGAACCAGACATGCTAATGAGCTTTGAGTTTACTGTAAAACAAAGGCAGATAATCTGTCATATTAGAACAATCTCTTTTTTTAAAATAATTAATTAATTTATTTATTTTTGGCTGTGTTGGGTCTTCGTTGCTGTACGTGGGCTTTCTCTAGTTGCGGTGAGCGGGGGCTACTCTTTGTTGTGGTGCGCAGGCTTCTCTGCGGTGGCTTCTCTTGTTGCGGAGCACAGGCTCTAGGCGCTCAGGCTTCAGTAGTTGTGGCACGTGGGCTCAGCAGTTGTGGCTCATGGGCTTAGTTGCTCTGCGGCATGTGGGATCTTCCCGGGCCAGGGCTCGAACCCGTGTCCATTGTATTGGCAGGCCGATTCTTAACCACTGTGCCACCAGGGAAGCCCAACAATCTCTTATTTATTCTGATTATTCCCAAGAAGTTAACAAACGTTTTTCTAGTTATTAAGGCAAGTAAATGCCCCAAACTTTTTTTAATAATATCTTGATTTAAATACATTTGACACTTTCGTGCCTTTTTGACAACAGAACTCTAATCATGATTGTACTTTTTACTTGATGATCAGGGTCATAATTTCCCCTGTCATAACAGACAACACTCTTTGTTGTTAATGTGATTGTTTAACTTCCCAATTAGATGGTAAGGTCCATGTGGGTAGACAGTATGCTGTCATTGTCACTATCATCATCATCGCCATCATCATCATCCCAGTTCTTAGCCCAGTACCTGGTATCTACTGTTAACTAAAGGCCTGAGTCATGAATGCATGCATAACAGGCATAATTGTAAAATGAAGCTGAATAATTCTAATGCAATTCAATTACAAATGTTTAAGAGGCTACTGAAATATGCAAGATTGGTCCTTCATTTAACCCCAGATCACTAAGGTTTTTGTGTTTGTGTGCTTTTTTTTCACATTCCTCCCTCTTTTTCAAGATGTTTTGCTGTTCATATGGGTCTACAACCGTGGGTGTTATATAGGTGTGTGTAGAAAGGAATGACCAGTCTCTAGTATCTGATAGGTCCTGGCTCTGTCCTTCAATATTTGTGTAGCCTTGAACACACCCCTTAACATCTCTGACCTTCACTGTCCTCCAATGCAAAATGGGAATCCAATAAGCTACCCCAAAGATGTGTGATAAGGATTAACCGTGATAAGGCTATCAAGTCACCCAGTAGGTGAACCACAAACATGTTTTAATGAGAGTTCCAGAAGAGTAGGACACTGAATGCCAAAGTATTAAAATGAGGCGAGGGACAGTGCTGCCTGCATGGAGGAAGTGCACAGGGGAATGAAGGTATCACTCAGAGGGTTTCCAGGCTTTTGATACTGCAAGTGCCAGATCAGCCTGAGGCCAAGATCAGGTGGTGAATAAAGAGGTCTTTCTGAACAATGGAAGGAATACATTTGTTTTCAGAGCAAAGGACTCTTTTCTTTAGTAAGTGATGAAGTCAGTGTACATGAGTCCCATTGCTTTAGATCCCCATTGCCGTCACCTGCGTGTGCAAACCACAAACACTTCCAGGGACCAACTCCAGACAGCTTTGTGGGACATCAAGCTGTTGCTATGTCATCACTTTTTCCTTTCCTGAGGAACATCATCTCTGTTCATCAAAGATAAAGGAAGATTTTTTAAAAAGATAAAGAAAGATAAATATTAGGAAAGCAGTTTGGGATGCAGGAGATCCTTAGACCTTGCTATTTACTTAGCCTTTCAAAACATATCTAAATAGATAACTATTGACTACTGTGTTAGCAGGAGAGGGTGGCTGTTGAGAATATGGTCTGGAAGTCACATCGACAGGGATTCACATCCTTGCTTCTGTCTTTATCGGTTTTGTGACTTTGCACAGGTATCTAACCTCTCCAAGCCTCATTACACTCACCCATAAAATAGGTATAAAGTACGTCCTTGGCATGATTGAAGAAGAGCCCAGAGCTTGGTACTTAGCAGTTAACTGACTGTTGCAGTTGCTTGGATTTTTGTACAAGTTATATCAGTGAATCCGAGAGCTAGCAGCACAGAGTTTGCTCAAGGTGGAACATCCCTGGCTGTACTGCATCGTTGGACCCTCCCTCCCTCTCTCCTTTCCTTTCCACTGTTTTTTTCAGTCCTTTGTATATTTCTTGCTTCCTGTCTTTGTCAAACATCTCTTTAAAAAGAATTTTTTTTGCAGTATAGTTGATTTACAGTGCTGTGCCAATCTCTGCTATACAGCAAAGTGACTCAGTGATACACATATTTTTAAAATCAAACATCTCTTGATCATTTACCTTGTTCCTACAACGGAGCAATCAAACTTCTTTACAAAGTACTTTTGTGGACATTCATTTTGCTTTTACATATTTTTCATTTTACAATGTACATTTATATAATGTGTGTTGTTTTATTTCAATACATTTTATTTACCTATAATATACATTCAGAAAAATGCACGAATCACAAGTGGTCAAGTAATTTTTACAAAGTACGTGTACCTATGTAACCAGCACTGAGATAAAAAAGTGAAGATTTCCTATACCCCGCCCAAATCTCCCCTGTGCCTCTTCCTAACCAAAGGTAACCACTGTTCTGCTTTCCAACAACTTAGATTAATTTTGCCTGTTTTTGAACTTTAGGAAATGGAATTATATACTCTTATGTGTGGTTTATTCCTTTCAATTAATATGTGAGATTCATCCATGTTGTTACATGTAGCAATAATTCTTTCTTGCTGCTGTCTAGTATTTTAAAAAATTCATTCTACTATTAATGGACATTTGGGTTGTTATGAATTCTTGTGTTTGTCTTTTGATATACAGGTAAAACAGAAACACATTTCTGCTGGTTGTATACCTAAGAGATAAATTGCTGGGTTGTAGAGTGTAAATCTTCAGCTTGATTAGGTACTGCCTAAAGGTTTCTCAGAGTAATTCAAACAATTTATTCCCTCACCAGCAGAGAATGAGAGTTCTCGTAGCTCCACATACTTACCAACAATTGGTATTGTCAGAATTTTTATTTATACCCTTTCTGTTGGGTGTGTAGTGGTATTATTTTTATTTCAATTTGCATTTCTCTAACACCTAATGAAGTTGAGTGCCTTTGCATATGCTCATTGGCTATTTGAATATCTCCTTTTGTGAAGTGCCTATTCAGGTTTTCTGTCTTTTTTCTTCTTGATTTGTAGGCTTTTTTTTTTTTTTTTTAATTCTGGATACGGGTTCTTGGCTGTATATATATAGAAAATATATTCTCCCAATTTGTGGTTTACCTTTTCACTCTGTTTGTATATGTATTTATTTATATATTTATATTTTTAATTTTTATTGAAATGTAGTTGATTTACAATGTTTTAGTTTCAGGTGTACAGCAAAGTGACTCAGTTTTATATATATATGTATATATATACACACACTTTACATCCTCTTTCACTGTAGGTTATTACAAGATATTTTGTATAGTTCCCTGTGCTGTATAGTAGGCCCTTGTTGATTATCTATTTTATATATAGTAGTGTGTATACTTTAATCCCAAACTCCTAATTTATCCCTCCCCTCTAACTTTTCACTCTTGAAATCTTGTCTTTTGGCATATAAAATTTCTTAATTCTTATATAGTCTGATTTATAATGTTGATTTTTGTGTCCTGTTTAATAAACTTTCACTTATTTTCAGGTCATAAAGATATTTTCTTTTGTTTTTTTTTCTAGAAGATTTAATGTTTTACTTTCCACATTTAGATCTACTTTTAATCAGGAATTAGTTTTTGTTTGTTGTTAGGAAGGAATCAGGGTTCACTTTTCCCATAATAATTTCCAATTCACTTTCCATTTATTGCAAAGCCCATTATTTCCTGACTGCACTGCAGAGAATATTTGTCCGAACCAAGTGACCGTATATGGATAGGTTTAATTTTGAACACTCTCTTGTCTCCTATTGATATATTTGTCTATCTGTGTACCAGTACTACAATCTCTTAATCAATGTACATTTAAACAAGTTTTGATATTTGGTAGGTAAATCTTGCAGTATTGCCTTTTTCAATATTGTCTTGCTATTCTTAGCCTTTTGCATTTCCTCATAAAATTTAGAATCAGCTGGTCACTTTTTACAATAATAACTAGTCCTGCTACAGATGTCGAATGGGATAATATTGAATAGTATTGAATCAATAGTATGAGTTTTCCAGTCAATAAGGATGGTATATCCCTCCATTTAAATTGGTGTTAATTTCTCTCAGTAATGTCTCATAGCTGTGAGTTCAGAAGTTTTGCACTTCTTTTGTTAAATTTTTTGAAATATTTCATGTCTATGATGCTACTGTAAATGGTATTATTTAAAATATTTTCTATTTGTTAGTGCTATATAAAAACACTTTTAAAATATCAACCTTGCTATTTTCACTTATTAGTTCTAATCGTATATTCTTTCAGATTGTCTATTGCATGCAATCATGTCATCTGTGAATAAGGACCTTTTAATTTCTTCCATACCAGTTCTATGGTTTTAATTTTTTTCTTCCCTTATTGTGCTAGCCCAGTCCTCAGTACAGTGTTGAATAGAAATGGTAGTATCAAGCATTCTTGTCACATTCTCCATTTCAGGGAAAAAGTTTTCAGTATTTCACTATTAAGTATGATATTTGATATAAGGTTTTAAAGAATAGTATTTACCCAATTAAGAAAGTTCACTCCATTCCAAGTTTGCTAGGAACTTTTAGAAGGAAAGGTATTGGATTTTATCAAATGCTTTTATGTATTTAGATTATCATATTGTTTTATTCTTTACTCCATTAATGTGCTAAATTACATGGATTGAACTTTGAGTGCTAAACCAACCAGGAATTTTTATTTCTGGAGTAAACCCTAGTTGGCCTTGGGTACTATCATTTTTGTATACTGCTGGATTGGACTTGTTGATGTCTTATTTAGGATTTTTACATGTTCTTGAGAGAGATTTATCTGACATTTTCCTTTTTTCCAATATCCTTGTCAGGTTGTTGAATCAAGGTTATGCTGATCTCATAAAGTTAGCTATTCTTTTCTATTATCTGGAAAAGCTTGTGCAAGATTGATGATATTTTCTCCTTAAATATTTGGAAGAATTAACTAATGAGGCTGTCTGAGCCTAGAGACTTCTCCATTTGGTGGAATGTTTTAATTGGAAATTTAACTTTTTAAATAGCTATAGATCAAGTTTTCTATTCTTTTGTCAGTTTAGGGAAATTTCCTTCTTTTAGGAATTTGGCAATTTCACTTAACTTTTAAAATTTACTGGCATAAAGTTATTTATAATATCCTCTCATTATTCTTCCTTTGTTTGAAAAAAGTGTTTGTAGGATATGTTGTGATATGTTCTTTTTCATGCCTGGTTATCAAATCTCTCTCCCCACTCCCCTGTCCTCCTTTCTCTGTCTCTGTCCCTCTCTTCTTGATCAATCTTGCTAAGCATTTATTCTTTTTGTTATCTTAATAGTCACTTTTCTTTGTTTATTTCCTCTACTGTGTTTTTTTCCATTTTATTATTTCTGCTCTTTTTGATTTCCCTCCTTCTACTATTTCAGTTAATTACTTAAAACTTTGGGTTTGGGTCTTTTAAAATTTCTTTTCTAACATATGCTTTTAAGGCTACACATTTTCCTTTAAGTCCGTATTTCAGCAGCATCTGCGAGTTTTGATATGTTTTTTAATAATTTAGTACAAAATATTTTCTAATTTTCATTGTGGTTTATTCTTTAACCCAAGGTTCATTTGGAATTATTTTGCATAATCGTTAGTTTTAGGGATTTTCTGTTTAGTTTTTTGTTATTGTTTTCTAGCTCTAAACCACCGTGTTCAGAGGGCATATTATGTATGACTTAAATTATATGCAAGGCGTTGAGACTTGCTTTATAGTCAAGTGTATTGTCAATTTTGATAAATGTTCTATGTACACTTGAAAATACTGTGTGTACTACTACTGGTGCTCTCAGTTGCAGTGTTCTAACAATAGCTGTCAATTAGTTCCAGAGTATTATTTGTGCTATTCAGATCTTTTTTTGTTTGTTTTTACTGATATTTTTGTCAGTGTATATACTGGTTATTGAGAGAGGCATGCTAATATTTCTATGATTATATATTTATTTTTTCTTTTTTCCTATGTCAGTTTATATTTCATGTATTGTGAATCTATGCAGTTGAGTTCATATTAATAAGTGTTAAATCATCCTTTTCTCCTATGAAAAATTTTTTTAATTTCTAAAACTGTGTCTTGGGACTTCCCTGGTGGTCCAGTGGTTAGGACTCTGCGCTTCCAATGCAGGGAGCACGGGTTCAGTCCCTGGTCAGGAAACTAAAATAACACATGCTGTGCAGCGCAGCCAAAAATATTTTTAAAAAATGTGTCTTACCTACATTGTCTGATATAGTTTTTTTTTTTTTTTAAATTAGTGTTTGCATGGTATATATATTTTCATTTGTGGCTGAAGCTATGGATGCCCTGCTGGTATCTCCTCAGCACTCAGTCTTCCAGGAAATGCTAAATCATCCTACTGAGTCCCATAAGCACCTTCAACTCTCTGCCTGACATTTTTAATTGACTCCTGTGGCAGGCAGGAAGTAGGGGGAGTTAGTAGTTCTCCAGGCAGAGCCCTCTACCAATAAGGTGTGGGAGTTTAGGGATAAATACCTCAGTTTTCTAACCCCTCAGTTGAAACAACTGTGATATATATTTTATACCATCCCGCATCAGTCCATAGCAGAATTCAGTTATAATTGCCTCAAGAATTAAACTGTTCATTAATGCATCCAGTATCCTACCTTTCCCTGTCTTATTTTCTCATTCCCTTACATATGATCCTGTCATCACTTAATAGTAAACTATTTGCACTCAAATACTTGTGTCAGTGTCTGCTTCTGAAGAAATCCAGCCTAGGAAGCTATCTTTTTCCTTACAGTTTGTCTAATATCTTTATATTTAAAGATGGAGCATATTGTTGTGTTTTGTTTTATTCAGTCTGTTAATTTTTGTTTTTAATCAAAATATTAATCCACTTACACTTAATGTGTATACTGGTGTATTTGTGTGTTCTGTTTTCTCTCATGTCTAGCTTCATTATTTCTCCTCTATTAACCTGTTAGTTATACATTCTTTTACCATACTTTTAGTGAGTATCCTAGAAATTACAAGCACACTTAACTAATTACAGTCTAATATAAATTAGATCTTTTACCACTTCCCAGATATTGCTGATTGAGAACATTTATACTCCTTTTATTCTTTTCCTGATTTTTGGTTATTAATGTCAAGCAAAGTAACACATACATTTTAGAGTTCACAAGACATTATTATCATTGTTTGTATAGATAATATTCATTTAGGTTTATATACTTGATGTACCTCTACCAATTGTCCTTAATTCTTTCCTGCATTTTGATTTTATTGCTTAGAATCATTTTCCTACTGTCTGAAGAGCTAACTACTTTTAGTGGGATTCTGTTGACAATGAATTTTCTCAGGGTTTTTTGTTTGCTTGTATAGAAACATTTTTATTTACTCTTTGCTTTTTTCTTCTTTATATGTGACATTGTTTTTATTTAGGAACAACTTACATACATTCAAAGCACAAAATCTCAGCGTTCAGCTTGATGAATTTTTATGTATACCATCCAAATCAAGGTTTTGAACATGTAGAGCACTCCAAGAAGTTTTCCCATCCTTCCCTACAGGCAACACTTTTGCTATAGAAGTAACTGCAATTCTGTGTTCTCCGACAATACGTTAGTTTTGCCTGTTCTTGAACTTCATACAAGTGGTACCATACAACATGTACTTTTGTTTCTGGCTTCTTTGACTCAACATTAGTTCTGTATCTTTTATGTGTAATAGTGGGGTTTTTTTTTATTGCCATGTAGTATCCCATTGACTATATTACAATTTATTTATCCACTCTATTATTGATGGACAATTGGGTTGTTTTTCATTTTGGGCTATTAATAATAAAGCTGTGATGAACATTATTGTATAGGCTTACTTTTGGCAGGACATAAATACTTATTTCTGTTGGGTATGTACCATTTTTCATTGGTTTTAGTTTTGGGAGTTAATAGTTATTTCTTTTAAGAACTTTAAAAAGCATTTTTATAGTTTTATAGCCTCTAAAGTTTCTATTGAAAAGTCAGGCATTAAGTTTTACTATTGCTCCTTTGAAGATAAATGTGCTTTTTCCTCTGGCTGCTTTTAAAATGATTTTGTTTTTGGTTTTTAGTAGTCTTATTATGATATTCCTAGGTGTGGTTTTCTTTTTATATATCCTGCTTTAATCTGTGGCTTAATATCTTTTGTCAATTTTTGATAATTTTCAACTGTCAACTTTCAAATATTGCCTTTGATCCTTTCTTTTTCTTCTTCCTTTACGCAATTCCATTATATACATGATAGAGCTTTATATCCTCTCTCATATGTCTTTCTTGGTACTTTCTAAGATTTTCATCTTTTCTTCCTCTCCCTGTGTTAGCTTGAATAGTTTCTATTGACCTAACTCCTGATTCACTGTTATGTCCATATAGAATTCTTAATTTTTTTTTTTTTTTTAACATCTTTATTGAAGTATAATTGCCTTACAATGGTGTGTTAGCTTCTGCTTTATAACAAAGTGAATCAGTTATACATATACAATATGTTCCCATTTCTCTTCCCTCTTGCATCTCCCTCCCTCCCACCCTCCCCGTCCCATCCCTCTAGATGGTCACAAAGCACCGAGCTGATCTCCCTGTGCTATGCGGCTGCTTCCCACTAGTTATCTATTTTACATTTGGTAGTGTATATATGTCCATGACACTCTCTTACCCTGTCACATCTCACCCCACCCCCTCCCCATATCCTCAAGTCCATTCTCTAGTAGGTCTGTGTCTTTATTCCCGTCTTGCCACTAGGTTCTTCATGGCCTTTTTTTTTTTTTTTTTTTTTTTTTTCCCCTTAGATTCCGTATATATGTGTTAGCATACTGTATTTGTTTTTCTCTTTCTGACTTACTTCACTCTGTATGACAGACTCTAACTCCATCCACCTCATTACAAATACCTCCATTTCATTTCTTTTTATGGCTGAGTAATATTCCATTGTATATATGTGCCACATCTTCTTTATCCATTCATCTGTCGATGGACATTTAGATTGCTTCCATGTCCTGGCTATTGTAAATAGAGCTGCAATGAACATTTTGGTACATGACTCTTTTTGACCTATGGTTTTCTCAGGGTATATGCCCAGTAGTGGGATTGCTGGGTCGTATGGTAGTTCTATTTGTAGTTTTTTAAGGAACCTCCATACTGTTCTCCATAGTGGCTGTATCAATTTACATTCCCACCAACAGTGCAAGAGTGTTCCCTTTCCTCCACACCCTCTCCAGCATTTATTGTTTCTAGATTTTTTGATGATGGCCATTCTGACCGGTGTGAGATGATATCTCATTGTAGTTTTGATTTGCATTTCTCTAATGATTAATGATGTTGAGCATTCTTTCATGTGTCTGTAGGCCATCTGTATATCTTCTTTGGAGAAATGTCTATTTAGGTCTTCGGCCCATTTTTGGATTGGGTTGTTCGTTTTTTTGTTATTGAGCTGCATGAGCTGCTTGTAAATCTTGGAGATTAATCCTTTGTCAGTTGCTTCATTTGCAAATATTTTCTCCCATTCTGATGGTTGTCTTTTGGTCTTGTTTATGGTTTCCTTTGCTGTGCAAAAGCTTTTAAGTTTCATTAGGTCCCATTTGTTTATTTGTGTTCTTATTTCCATTTCTCTGGGAGCTGGGTCAAAAAGAATCTTGCTGTGATGTATGTCATAGAGTGTTCTGCCTATGTTTTCCTCTAAGAGTTTGATAGTGTCTGCCCTTACACTTAGGTCTTTAATCCATTTTGAGTTTATTTTTGTGCATGGTGTCAGGGAGTGTTCTATTTTCATACTTTTACATGTACCTGTCCAATTTTCCCAGCACCACTTATTGAAGAGGCTGTCTTTTCTCCACTGTATATGCTTGCCTCCTTTATCAAAAATAAGGTGCCCATATGTGTGTGGGTTTATCTCTGGGCTTTCTATCCTGTTCCATTGATCTATATTTCTGTTTTTGTGCCAGTACCAAACTGTCTTGATTACTGAAGCTTTGTAATATAGTCTGAAGTCAGGGAGCCTGATTCCCCCAGCTCCATTTTTCGTTCTCAAGATTGCTTTGGCTATTCGGGGTCTTTTGTGTTTCCATACAAATTGTGAAATTTTTTGTTCTAGTTCTGTGAAAAATGCCAGTGGTAGTTTGATAGGGATTGCATTGAATCTGTAGATTGCTTTGGGTAGTAGAGTCATTTTCACAATGTTGATTCTTCCAATCCAGGAACATGGTATATCTCTCCATCTATTTGTATCATCTTTAATTTCTTTCATCAGTGTCTTATAATTTTCTGCATACAGGTCTTTTGTCTCCTTAGGTAGGTTTATTCCTAGATATTTTATTCTTTTTGTTGCAATGGTAAATGGGAGTGTTTTCTTAATTTCACTTTCAGATTTTTCGTCATTAGTGTATAGAAATGCAAGAGATTTCTGTGCATTAATTTTGTATCCTGCTACTTTACCAAATTCATTGATTAGCTCTAGGAGTTTTCTGGTAGCATCTTTAGGATTCTCTATGTATAGTATCATGTCATCTGCAAATAGTGACAGCTTTACTTCTTCTTTTCCGATTTGGATTCCTTTTATTTCTTTGTCTTCTCTGATTGCTGTGGCTAACACTTCCAAAACTATGTTGAATAATAGTGGTGAGAGTGGGCAACCTTGTCTTGTTCCTGATCTTAGTGGAAAAGGTTTCAGCTTTTCACCATTGAGGACAATGTTGGCTGTGGGTTTGTCATATATGGCCTTTATTATGTTGAGGAAAGTTCCCTCTATGCCTACTTTCTGCAGGGCTTTTATCATAAATGGGTGTTGAATTTTGTCGAAAGCTTTCTCTGCATCTATTGAGATGATCATATGGTTTTTCTCCTTCAGTTTGTTAATATGATGTATCACATTGATTGATTTGCGTATATTGAAGAATCCTTGCATTCCTGGGATAAACCCCACTTGATCATGGTGTATGATCCTTTTAATGTGCTGTTGGATTCTGTTTGCTAGTATTTTGTTGAGGATTTTTGCATCTATGTTCATCAGTGATATTGGCCTGTAGTTTT
Source organism: Balaenoptera physalus (assembly GCF_965194825.1). Taxonomy (NCBI): domain Eukaryota; kingdom Metazoa; phylum Chordata; class Mammalia; order Artiodactyla; family Balaenopteridae; genus Balaenoptera; species Balaenoptera physalus. The sequence goes on along the minus strand of NC_138882.1, from coordinate 145,193,763 downwards.
CTTTCTTTGTGACATCTTTGTCTGGTTTTGGTATCAGGGTGATGGTGGCCTCGTAGAATGAGTTTGGGAGTGTTCCTCCCTCTGCAATATTTTGGAAGAGTTTGAGAAGGATAGGTGTTAGCTCTTCTCTAAATGTTTGATAGAATTCACCTGTGAAGCCATCTGGTCCTGGGCTTTTGTTTGTTGGAAGGTTTTTAATCACAGTTTCAATTTCAGTGCTTGTGATTGGTCTGTTCATATTTTCTATTTCTTCCTGGTTCAGTCTTGGCAGTTTGTGCCTTTCTAAGAATCTGTCCATTTCTTCCAGGTTGTCCATTTTATTGGCATAGAGTTGCTTGTAGTAATCTCTCATGATCTTTTGTATTTCTGCAGTGTCAGTGGTTACTTTTCCTTTTTCATTTCTAATTCTATTGATCTGAGTCTTCTCCCTTTTTCTCTTGATGAGTCTGGCTAATGGTTTATCAATTTTGTTTATCTTCTCAAAGAACCAGCTTTTAGTTTCATTGATTTTTGCTATTGTTTCCTTCATTTCTTTTTCATTTATTTCTGACCTGATCTTTATAATTTCTTTCCTTCTGCTGGCTTTGGGGTTTTTTTGTTCTTCTTTCTCTAATTGCTTTAGGTGCAAGGTTAGGTTGTTTATTCGAGATGTTTCCTGTTTCTTGAGGTAGGCTTGTATTGCTATAAACTTCCCTCTTAGCACTGCTTTTGCTGCGTCCCATAGGTTTTGGGTCGTCGTATCTCCATTGTCATTTGTTTCTAGGTATTTTTTGATTTCCCCTTTGATTTCTTCAGTAATCACTTCGTTATTAAGTAATGTATTGTGTAGCCTCCATGTGTTTGTATTTTTTACAGGTCTTTTCCTGTAATTGATATCTAGTCTCATAGCGTTGTGGTCGGAAAAGATACTTGATACTATTTCAATTTTCTTAAATTTACCAAGGCTTGATTTGTGACCCAAGATATGATCTATCCTGGAGAATGTTCCATGAGCACTTGAGAAAAATGTGTATTCTGTTGTTTTTGGATGGAATGTCCTATAAATATCAATTAAGTCTATCTTGTTTAATGTATCATTTAAAGCTTGTGTTTCCTTATTTATTTTCATTTTGGATGATCTGTCCATTGGTGAGAGTGGGGTGTTAAAGTCCCCTACTATGATTGTGTTGCTGTCGATTTCCCCTTTTATGGCTGTTAGTATTTGCCTTATGTATTGAGGTGCTCCTATGTTGGGTGCATAAATATTTACAATTGTTATACCTTCCTCTTGTATCGATCCCTTGATCATTATATAGTGTCCTTCTTTGTCTCTTGTAATAGTCTTTATTTTAAAGTCTATTTTGTCTGATATGAGAATTGCTACTCCAGCTTTCTTTTGATTTCCATTTGCATGGAATATCTTTTTCCATCCCCTCACTTTCAGTCTATATGTGTCTCTAGGTCTGAAGTGGGTCTCTTGTAGACAGCATATATATGGGTCTTGTTTTTGTATCCATTCAGCCAGCCTGTGTCTTTTGGTGGGAGCATTTAATCCATTTACATTCAAGGTAATTATCGATATGTATGTTCCTATTCCCATTTTCTTAAATGTTTTGGGTTTGTTATTGTAGGTGTTTTCCTTCTCTTGTGTTTCTTGCCTAGAGAAGTTCCTTTAGCATTTGTTGTAAAGCTGGTTTGGTGGTGCTGAACTCTCTCAGCTTTTGCTTGTCTGTAAAGGTTTTAATTTCTCCATCGAATCTGAATGAGATCCTTGCTGGGTAGTGTAATCTTGGTTGCAGGTTTTTCTCCTTCATCACTTTAAGTATATCCTGCCACTCCCTTCTGGCTTGCAGAGTTTCTGCTGAAAGATCAGATGTTAACCTTATGGGGATTCCCTTGTGTGTTATTTGTTTTTTTTCCCTTGCTGCCTTTAATATGTTGTCCTTATATTTAATTTTTGACAGTTTGATTAATATGTGTCTTGGTGTGTTTCTCCTTGGGTTTATCCTGTATGGGACTCTCTGTGCTTCCAGGACTTGATTAACTATTTCCTTTCCCATATTAGGGAAGTTTTCAACTATAATCTCTTCAAATATCTTCTCAGTCCCTTTCTTTTTCTCTTCTTCTTCTGGGACCCCTATAATTCGAATGTTGGCGCGTTTAATGTTGTCCCAGAGGTCTCTGAGACTGTCCTCAGTTCTTTTCATTCTTTTTTCTTTATCCTGCTCTGCAGTAGTTATTTCCACCATTTTATCTTCCAGGTCACTTATCCTTTCTTCTGCCTCAGTTATTCTGCTATTGATCCCATCTAGAGTATTTTTAATTTCATTTATTGTGGTTTTCATCATTGCTTGGTTCCTCTTTAGTTCTTCTACGTCCTTGTTAAATGTTTCTTGCATTTTGTCTATTCTATTTCCAAGATTTTGGATCATCCTTACTATCATTATTCTGAATTCTTTTTCAGGTAGACTACGTATTTCCTCTTCATTTGTTAAGTCTGGTATGTTCTGACCCTGCTCGTTCATCTGCTGTGTGTTTTTCTGTTGTCTCATTTTGCTTATCTTACTGTGTTTGGGGTCTCCTTTTCACAGGCTGCAGGTTCGTAGTTCCTGTTGTTTTTGGTATCTGTCCCCAGTGGCTAAGGTTGGTTCAGTGGGTTGTGTAGGCTTCCTGGTGGAGGGAACTAGTGCCTGAGCTCTGGTGGATGAGGTTGGCTCTTGTCTTTCTGGTGGGCACGTCCACGTCTGGTGGTGTATTTTGGGGTGTCTGTGGCCTTATTATGATTTTAGGCAGCCTCTCTGCTAATGGATGGGGCTGTGTTCCTGTCTTGCTAGTTGTTTGGCATATGGTGTCCAGCACTGTAGCTTGTTGGTCGTTGAGTGAAGCTGGGTCTTGATGTTGAGATGGAGATCTCTGAGAGATTTTTGCCGTTTGGTATTACGTGAAGCTGGGAGGTCTCTTGTGGACCAGTGTCCTGAAGTTGGCTCTCCCACCTCAGAGGCACGGCCCTGATGCCTGGCTGGAGCACCAAGAGCCTTTCGTCCACACGGCTCAGAGTAAAAGGGAGAAAAAATAGAAAGAAAGAAAGAAAGAAAGAAAGAGGCTATAATATAGTGAAGTAAAATAAAGCTATTGTAAAGCAAAGCTATACAGACAAAATCGCACCCAGAAGCATATACATATACACTCACAAATAAAGGAAAAGGGGAAAAATTAATATATCCTGCTCCCAAAGTCCACCTCCTGAATTTGGGATGATTCGTTGTCTATTCAGGTATTCACCAGATGCAGGCACATCAAGTTGTTTGTGGAGTTTTAATCCGCTGCTTCTAAGGTTGCTGGGAGAGATTTCCCCTTATCTTCCCTGTTCGCACAGCTCCTGGGGTTCAGCTTTGGATTTGGACCCGCCTCTGCGTGTAGGTCGCCTGAGGGCGTCTATTCCCCGCCCAGACAGGACGGGGTTAAAGGAGCAGCTGCTTCGGGGGCTCTGGCTCCCTCAGGCCGCGGGGAGGGAGCGGTACGGAGGAGGCGGGGTGAGCCTGCGGCGGCCGAGGCCGGCGTGACGTTGCACCAGCCTGAGGCGGGCAGTGCGTTCTCCCGGGGAACTTGTCCCCGGATCACGGGACCCTGGCAGTGGCGGGCTGCACAGGCTCCCGGGAGGGGCGATGTGGAGAGTGACTTGTGCTCACACACAGGCTTTTTGGAGGCGGCAGCAGCAGCCCCAGCGTCTCACGCCCGTCTCTGGGGTCCGTGCTGATCGCCGCGGCTCACGCCCTTCTCTGGAGTTCGTTTAGGCGGCGCTCTGAATCCCCTCTCCTTGCGCGCCGCGAAACAAAGAGGCAAGAAAAAGTCTCTTGCCTCTTCGGCAGCTGCAGACTTTTTCCCGGACTCCCTACCAGCCAGCTGTGGTGCGCTAACCCCTTCAGGCTGTGTTCACGCCGCCAGCCCCAGTCCTCTCCCTGCGATCCAACCGAAACCGAAACCCGAGCCTCAGCTCCCAGCCCCGCCCGCCGAGCAGCCAAGCCTCTCGGGCTGGTGAGTGCTGCTCGGCGCCGAGCCTCTGTGCGGGAGTCTCTCCGTTTTTTTCCTCTGCGCCCCTGTTGCTGTGGGGTCTGCGGTGATCGCCGCGGCTCGCGCCCTTCTCTGGAGTTCGTTTAGGCGGCGCTCTGAATCCCCTCTCCTTGCGCGCCACGAAACAAAGAGGCAAGAAAAAGTCTCTTGCCTCTTCGGCAGCTGCAGACTTTTTCCCGGTCTCCCTCCCAGCCCGCTGTTGTGCGCTAATCCCTTCAGGCTGTGTTCACGCCGCCAGCCTCAGTCCTCTCCCTGCGATCCGACCGAAGCCGAGCCTCAGCTCCCAGCCCCGCCCGCCCCGGCGGGGGAGCAGACAAGCCTCTCGGGCTGGAGAGTGCTGCTCGGCGCCGAGCCTCTGTGCGGGAATCTCTCCGTTTTTCCCTCTGCGCCCCTGTTGCTGTGGGATCCGCGTTGGTAGCTGCGGCTCGCGCCCGTCTCTGAAGTTCGTTTAGGCAGCGCTCTGAATCCCCTCTCCTCGCGCACCAGGAAACAAAGAGGGAAGAAAAAGTCTCTTGCCTCTTCGGCAGCTGCAGACTTTTTCCCGGTCTCCCTCCCAGCCAGCTGTGGTGCACTAACGCCTTCAGGCTGTGTTCACGCCGCCAACCCCAGTCCTCTCCCTGCGATCCGACCGAAGCCCGAGCCTCAGCTCCCAGCCCCGCCCGCCCCGGCGGGTGAGCAGACAAGCCTCTCGGGCTGGAGAGTGCTGCTCGGCGCCGAGCCTCCGTGCGGGAACCTCTCCGCTTTGCCCTCCGCACCCCTGTGGCTGCGCTCTCCTCCGTGGCTCCGAAGCTTCCCCCTTCCGCCACCCGCAGTCTCCGCCCGCGAAGGGGCTTCCTAGTGTGTGGAAATCTTTCCTCCTTCACGGCTCCCTCCCACTAGTGCAGGTGCCATCCCTATTCTTTTGTCTCTGTTATTTCTTTTTTCTTTTGCCCTACCCAAGTACGGGGGGAGTTTCTTGCCTTTTTGGAGGTCGGACGTTTTCTGCCAGCGTTCAGTGGGTGTTCTGTAGGAGCAGTTCCACGTGTAGATGTATTTCTACTGTATCTGTGGGAAGGAAGGTGATCTCCGCGTCTTACTCTTCCGCCATCTTCCCGAGGACCCAGAATTCTTAATTTTGATTATTATATTTTTCAGTTCTAAATTTTTAATTTGATTTTTGTAAGTGCCAGTTCTCTGATTACATTCTCCATCTTGTCATCTCCACATTTTACTGACATTTATTTTTTTTTTATTAAGTTGGACAAAGGCTTTTTAAAACATTTATTTATTTAATTTATTTAATTTTATTATGTTTTAAAATTTTTGGCTGTGTCGGGTCTTCGTTGCTGCGCAGGCTTTCTCTAGTTGTGGCAAGTGGGGACCACTCTTCGTTGTGGTGCGCGGGCTTCTCATTGTGGTGGCCTCTCCCGTTGCAGAGCATGGGCTCTAGGCGTGTGGGCCCCAGTAGTTGTGGCACGCGGGCTCAGTAATTGTGGCTCATGGGCTCTAGAGCACAGGCTCAGTAGTTGTGGCCCACAGGCTTAGTTGCTCCTTGACATGTGGGATCTTCCCGGACCAGGGCTCGAACTCGTGTCCCCTGCATTAGCAGGTGGATTCTCAACCACTGTGCCACCAGGGAAGCCTCTACTGACAGTTATTTTAAAGTTCATGTCTGATGGGTTCCCAAACCAGGTCATCTCCCGTGCTTTTTCCATTGTCTGTGTTTTTCCTGTTATTCTTGTTTGTTGATATGTCTGTTATGTTTAATTGAATGGCAGACATAATTTATGGGAATCTGTGGAAGTTCTTGGTGATGTCATTTGCCTTTAGAGTGAGTTTTCCATATGCTCAAGATCGTCAATAGAGGGCAGGTCACATGAATACAATCTGAGACTGAGATGCATTGAAGCTGGGTTGCAACTTTGGTAAGGTTCCATTTGCATCTGGTCCATCCCATATCTGGAGGGTAGACCCCCATAGACATTATTTATTTGATTCTTATATTGTATCAGGTAGGATTCCCCTGGGATGCTGCAAGTAAAAGAAAAAGTAGCTTAAACAGAATAAATTTATCATCTTACATAACGAGAAGTCCAGAGATAGGCTGGTTCTTTGGCTGCTAATTTGCAAATGCATCCCGGATCTAGCTTGGGTTCTTTAAAATTCTCTTGGCTTTGTTCTCATGGTTTTATGGTCGCTGCAGTTATGGGTCTCATGTGTAGCTAACACTATCCTGAGGTAGGAAAGTGAACTTGTCTTTATGGGGCTCTGTGTAAGAGTGAATAATCCATCTTCTGGAGGCCTCCTTCCCCCAGAGTCTTCCCTTCATGTCTCTTTGGCAAGAATTTTGTCACATGCCTATGCCTAAACCAGATTTTGTCAGGGGCAATGGAAGGGCCATGTTTGACTTAGACTAGTCAAGATTAACCACTTAGGCCTGGGAGGGGTCCTTTCTCTGAGCATATAGCCAAGGAGAGTGTGAACACCTAAGCAAAACTGGGACCTGATTAACAAAGAAGACGGAAATAATATGTATCTGTCACTTGGAGAGATAGCTGGGTCTCATACAGCAATCCTATGAGAAGCATATTATTGTTGTCGATCCAGCTTTAATTATGAAAATTCTGTGATTTGCAGAGTTTGAATACCTAGCACAAGGTCAGTTATTTGGTGTCAGAGTCTCTATTAAAATAAATATTCTAGATTCTGTGTTCCTTTTTTTTAAAATAAATAAATAAATAAATTTATTTTTGGCTGCATTGGGTCTTTGCTGCACACAGGCTTTCTCTAGTTGCGGCGAGTGGGGGCTACTCTTCGTTATGGTGCACAGGCTTCTTATTGCAGTGGCTTCTCTTGTTGCAGAACATAGGCTCTAGGCGCACGGGCTTCAGTAGTTGTGGCACACGGGCTCAGTAGTTGTGGCTTGCGGGCTCTAGAGTGCAGGCTCAGTAGTTGTGGCGCATGGACTTAGTTGCTCTGTGGCATGTGGGATCTTCCCGGACCAGAGTTTGAATCCGTGTCCCCTGCATTGGCCAGGGAAGCCAATGTGTGCTACCAGGGAAGCCCCTCTGTGTTCTTTTTAATGCCTCGCTGTCTTCTGACAAGGATAGAAGTTTCCTTTTTTTTTATAACCGCCGCTATAAGATGTTCACACATACAAACTGAGGTAGATGTCACAATTTCCTTCACCCTGCCTTTCCAGATCTTAGCAGAAATATCATAAATGGTCAATCAGGATGAGAATGTTGTGGGGATGCTGTTAATCACCTACAGATCTAAGATTGCCTAAAATTTTAATTTATATATTTATGTGGCCATTCCTCAATAAGTAGTGGACATAAGCCACCTAGGGCCTAAGCATTATAAGGTGTTGCTATTCAAGATGTAACCACAAGGGACAAATTAGATTTTTTACTTCCATTAGCAAATATGATTTGTGTCCATTCTCTGCTGCCATTCATAATTTTGAACTCCACTCTACTTAAAATATTCCCTCTCAGCATCAGCTGAATGATTTTCACAAGAATCTGTCTCTTTGAGAAGTACCCTTAGAATGATGGATTAGTGGTCCTGACAACATTTGCTAAGTTGGGAGCCCGTTAGCCCTTTCCATTTCTCTCCTCCAGAGTGGAGGTGGGGAGCCATGAAGCCCTGCCATCAGAAGAGTTGGAGAGTAGACCTCTTCATGACAAAGCAGCTGGAACAACCACAATTGCAGCCCTTGAGAGCAGCTCCTGCCACGGGGTCAGAGGAGCAGCATTTTACGTTCCTTTGTAGAATAAACTGAATATTTTTATAAGAAACAAATCTTCCATCTATAATCCTGTTCCCATTAGTGGGTCAAGGCAAGAGCAAACCAGAGAGGCTTAATTTACTTAGGAGACATTCAGTATAAATACTATATTCCCTTGTGTGATGTTCTTGTTCTGTTAGCCTTAATACGTGCAAACAAAGATGACTTACACAAAGATTTGATATGCTCGAAGACCATCCTTCTTATAACAGGGTGTTCTTTCTCGGCTGGGTGTCAAGAAGATCTCGAAAGTCTACATCAACACAGCATGTATTTTCCCTCTGCTAAACTACCATACAATCTGTAATTGCTAACCCCACAAATTTGAAAGTTTACCTTAACATTTGCGGGAAGCAGATGGTTTTCATACACTGCCAACCTGTTGTTACCAAAGCATTTTCCAAGAATTGTTTCCCAGCCACAGTCACTAGCATAATTAACCTTTCTGTGGATTGAATAAACAAGAAAGTGATCACCAATATGCCTGAAAGCCAAATGCACCATTCAAGATTTGCCTCAGAGCAAGCTCTGGGACACATGTAAAACCACATGTGGCATGATGAATAATCAAATTTTGGTATGTTTTCTGGTGGCCACTGTTCCTTCTTCTGTCTCCTCCTCTATTCCATAGTACACCCTCTGGTTCTGGTCCTGTGTTCTTATTTACCTGTTTCTGTCTGCAGCCATTGGTCTGGCTAGGTCCCAAGATAGTCTTCTGAATAGAATAGTAACCAGGCAAGAAGTGTCTAGGCTGTGAGAGAAAATGGCCTCAGATTTGAAGCTTTAGGATCAGTGCTTCACAGCTGTTTGTTTCCCTACAGGCTTCACGCGGCCTTTTTCAATACCTGTGAATTTTCTGCCGCTGCCCCTACCCTCCCCACCTTCCTGGTCTTTGCCTTGTGTTCTGAGTGTCTTGCTGATTTCTCTCACTCTCTCTTTGGTTTATATTCCACTGTTTCTTCTGACTTTTAAAAAACTTTTTACTTTGAAACAATTATAGATTCATAGGAAGTAGCAAAAAAAAAAAAAAAAAAAAAAACCCAAAAACCTAACAAACAAAACGTGCAGAGGTCCCATGTATAGCTTTCAATTAGTTTTCCCTAATGGTTACATCTCCCATAACTATAGTACAATATTCATACCAACTGACATTGGTACAATCCACAGGGTGTATTCAGGTTTCAACAGTTTTAGATGCACCTGTGTGTGTGTGTATGTGTATGTGTATGTGTGTATACGTATGTGTTCTGAGTTTTAAAGAGGAAACATCTTCAGTCTTCTGCCTGACTTCGGAATGGCTCAGAGTCAGATTCAATAAACATTCATTAAGTATATGTATGAGACATTGACAGATAATTCACATGAGCTCGTTCAGTTGATCTTCACATCAACCCTTTTAAGAAGAGATTATGTTATTTATTTTACCTGTGAGGAATTCAAGCAAACTCCACAGAAATCCTGTGGTATTCCCAAGGTCATCTAAGTAACAGCCTGATTCCAAGGCCAGGGCTCAACGATGCTGCTTGCCTGGTCCTTCAGCCTCTGTGTAGACCATGGCCTCTCTTTTCATGCACTTTATTCAAGTCATAGCCTGACTTGGACCTCAGCTTTGCAGGGGCCTCCTACTTTCCCGCCTCCCTGACCTAGACTAAGTCTTTGTGACCTCCCTGATCCATAGCCTAGACTCACTTCAGGCCAGAATAAAACTCAGGTCTTTTGACTCCTGGTGAAAGTTCTCCACACTGATTCTTGTCAGAGTGGAGGAGGATGTTTTCCCCTTCATAATGATAAGTACCACTGACTGAGGACCTACTATGTGTCATGAGCTGTGCTAGCCTTCTTGCCTCATTTTCACTCTGAGAAGTCCTATGAGATAACTATTATTATTATTCCCATTTTACAGTTGAGGGCACAGGCTCAGAGAGCATAAGTGACTTAGCATCAGGCACAGAATTATCAGGTGGCAAAACCGGGACTGGAACTTGTGGCTGTCTGACTCCAGACCTGTATTTGGGACCTATACTTCTTGCTTTGAAAGTGTCAACTGAAAAAATGCACAATGTGAGGGTTGTGAGTGAAGTTTTATTTGGGGCAAAATGAGGACTCTAGCCTGGGAGATAGCATTTCAGAGAGCTCTGAGAAACTGCTCCAAAGAGGCTGTGGGGGAGGTCAGTGTTACATACGATTTTAGTGAACGGGGTACGTGCAGTCAAGCACACATTTTGGCAGAGGTTGGCTGCTAGTCACGAGGAGCAGATGTCACCGTTAATGATATTAGTGCTTTTCTAGACATGAGGAGAGGCAAGAATTGGGCTCATAAAATCTCCTGAAAATATCTAACTATCTGAAGACCTCTTTTGCCAGTTTTTCCCAGAGCACAGAGCGCCTCATTCCTGATCTCCACCCTAAACTCCTTTTAGGGAGTGTTGAAGGTCAGCAGCTGCAGTGACTCATGATTTAATTCTTGCAGAGGTAGATGGCAAGTGCCAATTTGTAGTTGGCAAAAGAAACAAATAATTACCTCATTTTCCTCCAGACATGAAAACAAAACAGAAAAGTTCAAATTGTGTGATATAGAGATAAAAATTAGAGATTAACGCTATCAAATTACTAATGGAATTTTTCACAGAACTAGAACAAGAAATTTTACAATTTGTATGGAAACACAAAAGACCCCGAATAGCCAAAGCAATCTTAAGAAAGAAAAACGGAACTGGAGGAATCTGGCTCCTTGACTTCAGACTATACTACAAAGCTACAGCAATCAAGACAGTATGCTACTGGCACAAAAACAGAAATATAGATCAATGGAACAAGATAGAAAGCCCAAAGATAAACCCACGCACATATGGTCACCTTATCTTTGACAAAGGCAAGAATATACAATGGAGAAAAGACAGCCTCTTCAATAAGTGGTGCTGGAAAAAAAGGACAGCTGCATGTAAAAGAATGATATTAGAACACACCCTAACACCATACACAAAAATAAACTCAAAATGGATTAAAGACCTAAATGTAAGGCCAGACACTATAAAACTCTTAGAGGAAAACATAGGCAGAATACTCTATGACATAAATCACAGCAAAATCCTTTTTGACCCACCTCCTAGAGTTAGGGAAATAAAAACAAAAATAAACAAATGAGACCTAATGAAACTTAAAAGCTTTTGCACAGCAAGGGAAATCATAAACAAGATGAAAAGACAACCCTCAGAATGGGAGAAAATATTTGCAAATGAAGCAACTGACAAAGGATTAATCTCCAAAATATACAAGCAGCTCATGCAGCTCAGTATCACAAAAGCAAACAACCCAATCCAAAAATGGGAAGAAGACCTAAATAGACATTTCTCCAACGAAGACATACAGATGACCAACAAATACATGAAAAGCTGCTCAACATTGGAGTAGCTTTTGGAGTAATCCAAAGCTGTAATCCAATGTATGCTCCAACCCAGCATCATTGGAGTAATGCAAATCAAAACTACAATGAGGTATCACCTCATACCAGTCAGAATGGCCATCATCAAAATGTCTACAAACAATAAATGCTGGAGAGGGTGTGGAGAAAAGGGAACCCTTCTGCACTGTTGGTGGGAATGTAAATTGATACAGCCACTATGGAGAACAGTATGGAGGTTCCTTAAAAAATTAAAAATAGAACTACCATATGACCCAACAATCCCACTACTGGGCATATACCCTGAGAAAACCATAATTCAAAAAGATTCATGTACCACAATGTTCATTGCAGCACTATTTACAATAGCCAGGACATGGAAGCAACCTAAATGTCCATCAACAGATGCATGGATAAAGAAGATGTGGCACATATATACAATAGAATATTACTTGGCCATAAAAAGGAACAAAATTGAGTTATTTGTCATGAGGTGGATGGACCTAGAATCTGTCATACAGAGTGAAGTAAGTCATAAAGAAAAGCAAATACTATATGCTAATGCATATATATGGAATTTTAAAAAGTGGTACTGATGAACCTAGTTGCAGGGCAAGAATAAAGATGCAGACGTAGAGAATGGACTTGAGGGGACAGGGCGGGGGGAGGGGAAGCTGGGATGAAGTGAGAGAGTAGCACTGACATATATACACTACCAAATGTAAAATGGATGGCTAGTGGGAAGCTGCTGCATAGCATTGGGAGATCAGCTCGGTGCTTTGTGACCATCTCGAGGGATAGGATAGGGAGGGTGAGAGGGAGGCTCAGGAGAAAGGGGATATGGGGATATATGTATACATATAGCTGATTCACTTTGTTGTACAATAGAAACTAACACAACATTGTAAAGCATTTACACTCCAATAAAGATGTAAAAAAAATTAGAGATTAAAATTAATTCATGTAGTATATTAAAATTTTGAATTATTTCCTAATAATTAAAAACTGGGAGATTTCACATAAAAATCTGGATTTCTAGATTTTCATGATACACCAACACAACTGGCAATGGAATCTTGGCACAGCCCTGAGTCTATGCCTTCTGGGTTGCCATTGTTCCCTGACAGCCCCTTTTCCCTGCCCTTCCAGCCCTGCAGGCTTGTGAATTGTTGGTGGTTCCTCAGGTAGAGCATCAAGGGAGTGGGACAAAGTTGTGGCTTTAAATCACGATTCCAATAGTACCTGTGCACCTATGGCAGTCTTGAAACATCATCATGGGTCCTTTGACATTTCATTTCATGTTTACCTTCCCTCCTCTTGAATTTGCATGAGTTTATGACTGCTTTGGCCAATAGAATCTGGAGGAGTAACTATGTGACTTTCAAAGTTAGGTTATAAATGTCATGCAGTTTCTTCTTGTTCGCTGGAACACCCTCTTTTGGAACTAACCTAGGACCATCATGCTGGAGAGGCCATGTGTAGGCCTTCTGGTCAAAAGTCCCCTTGATCTTGGTAATCATTCCACAATGTATATGTATGTCAAATCATCACGTTGTACACTTTAAATCTAAACAATGATATTTGTCAATTGTATCTCAATAAAATTAAAAAGAAAAAAAGTCCCAGCTGAGTCCAGCCTACCAGCTATCCCTGACAAAGCACCAGACATGAGTGAAGCCATCTTCAGTCCTCCAAGCCAGCCCATCTGCCAGGTGAATACTACTGAGAGATTTCAGTGCTACATGGAAGAGTCACACAGCTGAGCCCTGCTCAGATACTTCACTGCAGAATCATGAGATACAATAAATTGTTACTATTGTAAGCTATGGGGTAGTGGGGTTTTTTGGCAGTCAATTAGACAAAGGATTTAAAGTTCTGTGCCTTAGTTTGATCAGGTATAAAATAGAATTCAGAAAATATGTCTTGTCCTTTTCATACAGATGAAAATAGGAGCAATTTAAAGAATGGATTTAGCAACACATTGAAAAATACCAAGTACTATTCAAATAAGGTTATTATGATTATAAAAGACTGATGGCTTTGTGACCATCTTTACTACTTCACCAAGCCTCAGTTTCTTTATCTTTAAAATAGAGATATTAATAGCTATCACTGGCTGTGATTAAGTACTTAGCACAGCACAAAGCACATAAGTAGTTCCTTTTCCTTTACTTCTTTTTAGAGCCTTCTAATTATTGTTTCTTCTTTGTAAGGTGTTTCAAGCTTGACTCTCCTTGGACTCATGTACCTAAACTCCAATCTCTCCCTTTTTCGCATCAAAACTGAGCAATCCTGAGTGAGCGTCAATTACTCAAGATCCTTCTAAAAGGTATGGTGGGGGAGGGGAGAATGGCATGCCCATTCTTTCAGAAGCAGCATATTGCAATGAAATGAGCACAAATCTTGAAATCAAGAATTTGGTACCTGTAGGATTTCATGATGCCTCTCACATCTAGGCAACTTCAAATCAAGGCAGCATATTAGAACACTTCACGAAAAAAGATGCAATGGCATGGTAAGGGAAATGGAACAGTTCACTGTCTGTGGTTCTAAATCAAATTAACTCTTCCAGCTCAGGAGAAGAATACTTCCTTGATCTATTCAATATATAGCTTTTGATGTGTATTCCAAAGGATCTGATTCCAGATGTTTCAGATTTGCTGGTTGTGGTATGGTTATTTGGTACTTTTCTCTAAGGTGCTCAGCAATTTCTTTAGAGGCGGGTAATTTGTTTCATTCCCTCTGCAATTAGTTTGGAAAACTAATATTCAGTATTTATATCTATATCTGATATGCCCAAGGAGTTTGCCATTTCTCTACTTCCTATAGCCTAAGAGGGAGAAACCTTCAAATGATACAAATGTTGTGATAAAGACAAACTTGGTGGGGAACTTAGATGACACAACCTCTTTTTCCAAGATTAGATTGTTGATGGTCTGGGCCTCTTCTATTTACTTTCCCAGAGCCTGGGGTAGACCAAGGACATGAAGATCATATAGGATAAGTGTGCCGTGGAGTTTTTGGGCAGATTGCCGTGCAGTTAAACACTTGCTATAGGAGTCCATGTGTTACTGACCCTCCCAAGTTGGGCCCCAACAAGGGTCCTCCTGCTGGGTGTGGCTCATGCCAATAGAACGAGACCGAGTTTGGTTCAGCAAACCAAACTTTGGTTTGGTTCATCCTTTGGAAGCTTTGGTTCATAAGCAAAGGATGATCAAAGAATGGAAAGGTGAGAGCTTACACTGGAGAATTGTTAATGGGCTTTGCTTGGTGACACCTGAAGTTGGTCTCAGTGTGTGTGGATCAGACTTATGTCATGAAGCAAGATGCAAAAAGCAGTTTGTTAATAAAGCCTGTGAATGTAGTATATATTCTTTGTTTGCTCAGCTTGAAATGCTTTTCCCTACATCCACATAAACCTAGTAACTCTCATCCATATTTTAAGACATTTCTTTTTGCTCTGGAAAAACCTTACTTGAGTCATCTGAGCAAAATTATTCACTCTACTTGTTGTAGCCCTACTTTTTGTAGTACTTACTTTGATTGCAGGATAGCATTTGTTTCTATACATTGGTCTTCCTGACTAGACCGTGAGCTCTTTCTAGGTAAATGCCATGCCTGTTTCTTCTATGATAACTCACTACACAGCACGGGGGTTGATTTTGAGAAAATACCTAATAAATAATTGGATAATTATTTACAAGGCTTTGGAAACAAAATAAAAGCAGAAAAGACTTAAAGGATTTTGGAGAAGAGAAAGGGAACTTGTACAATATTTATTGAATGCCTAATATATGTCATTTAACATAGAATAACTTATTTGTTCCTCAAAGCACCCTTTAGAAAAAACAGTATTATTGTCCTCATTTGACAGAGCAGGAACTGAAGCTCAGAAAGTGTAATAAATATATCAAAATCACACAACCAAGATTTGGTTAATTCAGAATTTGATTTGAAATCTGTGTGATTCCAAAACGCTAAGTCTTTTATACTATCTTTTCTACTTCTCAGTGAGGTTAGAACACATAGTGTATGCTCCTAGTGAACAGGATTTCTGGAAGTCTGATTTATTTTACTCCATTTTGTCAGAAGAGAATGCTTAGCCACCTTCCAAACATCAGGCCTGTCTCCACCTAGTGACTTCCTGGCTACTTCTATGATCCAATATTCTCAGACTGTGAAGAGACCAAGAACTTGATTAGGCTTTGGTTAGCAGTAGGTGAAAGGACTGTGCTTAAATCACATAATTTTTAAAGCTTTATTGAGGTATATTCGATATACAAAAAACTCACACATATTTGAAGTGTATAATTTGGTAAATAGGCATGAAAACATTATAGTTTCCTTGTACCTCTGTGTAGAACAGCCAGTAATGTTAAATAGAAGTGGTCCAAAGTGGTCCCTTGATTTGCTCCTCATCTTAGGGGAAAGCATTCAGTCTTCTACTGTTAAGTATGATGTTTGCTTCACAGTTTTTGTAGATGTGGTTCATTAGATTGTGGTTGTTCCTTTCTATGCCTGAGTGCCGAGAGGGTTTTTGTTTGTTTTTGTCTTATTTTTTCTAGTCAGAATTGGATGTTGGATATCATCAGAGGATTTCTCTGAATCTACTGAGATGATTATATGTTTTTCTTGTTAATCTGTTAATCTAATGGTAAATTGCCCTCAAGATTCTTTATAACTTTTAGATTCCATGTATCTATGATTATAGGGTATTTAAATACTTAGATATATCTTATCAAAATTCTAGTATTGTTTTGGACATCATAAGTCTAAAGGCTAATAACTAAAGATGATATAAATATGTATCTTAGGTAGTGTAGCAAATTTATACTTATTAGACTTGTAGCTGGAGTTCTTTTCATCACATGGGCTTTGATATTTATTAACTTTTTCTTACCTAAAATAAAATTATTCCTGACTATACAGTTCTGTAGGTTTTGATACTCAGAGTCATGCAACTACTCCTAAAATCATGACACAGATTCACCTCTCTCTCTCTATGCCAAAATTCCCTTATGTAGTTTCTTTCTAGGTAAGCCCAGCATCCCCCTCCGAACCTTGAAAACCATTGATTTGTTCTCAATATTTATAGTCTCACCTTTTCCTGAATGTTGTATGCATGGATTCACACAGTATGCAGTCTTTGGGGAGGGCCTTCTTTTGTCCAGTAAAATGCATTTACGATTTGTTGATGATGTTTTGCGTATCCATAGCTTGGGAGCACATTTTCTTGCCAGCTTCCTGTAAGGAAATGATTATAAGCTGTTGGGAATGTGGTATATTTATTAAAAGAAAATGGAATCGTATACATAAGTGGTGAAGTGGGGAGGCTATGATTTGCTTCGTTGTAGTATAAAAGTCACATTTTTCAATATATGAAAAACAAAACAAAGAAAAACTGTGAACTATGGGCCAGCAGGTGACAATATCCTTCAAGCACACAAACAGGAGGGACCTTGTAGGAGGTCCAAGTCCCTGCCATAGTCATTCTCTGTCTATTTTGCATATTTAGTAGTTATTCATTAAATTCTTGCTTGATGAATTAGGCTGGATTAGATAGCACTGTTGTATGTGTAGCCTATATGGTATTGATAGTGAGAAACAGTTAAATAAAGATGGGGTAGGTGGGGTAAGGTTTAGTGAATGGAGTTACATTTTTCTTCCCAATGAGGGATACATTTTCAGCTCAGGCCCCCATTGGTGAGATCCTCTGACAGAATAGGCAGTGTGAGACAAGGACAGCATGAGGCCCAGGAGAAGAGTTTCAACAATGTTAGGAAAAATGGTAGATACAGTAGATCTCATTTGGTTAGCCACTTCACTCTAAAGGTTTTCTCTAACCCTTTGGGGAAGTTGAATAGGACATAAATATCAGGTTGCCATTGTATAGTATATACAATCCAATGCAAAGTATGCTTTTGTTAATTGTATTACAAACTGAATATTCTTAGTGCATGAAAGAGATTCAGCTCTCAACTGATGCTCTGGATGTCTCTGTAAAGTCTTGCATAAAAAGAAACTCTCTAGATATTCTGAAGACTGGCAGGTGCATCTCAGGAGAAGCCCTCCCAATCCCAGTACAAGTCATATCTGACCCGTAGCTAGGAAACCTTCAGGTCAGGGTCGCTGGTATTGGTGGGGAGCATTAAGCTCTGGGGTGGGTTGGGAGACTGACACTGACACTTTGTAGGACATCTGGGAAAGTAAAGTTCCCTCCCCTTAGACAGCAGGGAGCAAATTACTAGGCAAAAGAAGCCCAAACTTACAACAAAAGCTGTCAGGCACTCATTCACAGCAAATGTCAGACTCCAGACACCAACTGCTAATGTGTTAAAAAGCACTGATTAGGAATTACTGAAGCTGCCTATAAACTTTCAATTACCATTATTTAAGAAAGTCTGAAATGAGATGATTCTAATTCCACCAGCATTTTATGTTTTTCTTAGAGGTTTCAAATCTGTGAATGTCAGCATTTACAAAATTTAGTTGAGAGATATAATTATAATAAATGCATTATAAAAGAAGGAAACAGGATTGAATAAATATAAGCATCAACTTTAGATCATATGTACAGCATTAATTTTGGAATTGGTTTGTATGATGTACATAAAAAATAATATACCTTGAAACTGGGTAAGTTTCATGAGGGTAGAATTTTAATTCTATTTTGTTAATTGATATACACTAAACCCCCAGAACAGTTTCATGCATCCTGTAAGTTCTCAAAAAATGTTGTTGAATTGAAGTAGAGACCAGAAAGTAAAATAAAAATAAAAATTTGCAAACCAGAGGGCCTGTATAGTTGCTATGATTGGGCAAGAAATTTGACTCTAAATTTCCTAGAAGCTAAAGTGAATATGAAATCATACTTGGTTACATAGCTTATATTGTAAAAAGGATTCCAAATCCATTAAGGGGAAATTAAGTTCTTCTAGGGCTAAACTTTCTAAGAACTTCCCAATATAGAGATTCATAAGAATCAGCAGTGAGTTTTAGGGGTTATTTTTCATAGCAATTGTCAGTGAAAGTTGAGAGCATAAAGCTAAACTTTAACATAGCAAAGATAATCATGAATGGGTGGTAAAAAAAATGAATAAACAGAAACTTCAGTTCAATAGAGTTGGGAGACCAGAAGGGGGGTTCTCATGCCCTGTGACAATAGGCAGAGTCCAACAGGAAAAAGAAGGGCTTCCTCTTCCTTGCTGGCAAGAACTCCCAGTGAGAGACTGTCAGAACTCAGCCAATGAAAAGCTGAGGGCTCTTTGTTTACTACAACCCTCCCAACTTCCTTTTCCCCTCTATGAAAGAGTTCTTCTCTCCATCTTTGCTGGAGACTTGCGCATGGCTCACCATGGTTGCAGACCCTGAAGAGCAATTCTTTACTGATTCTGAGAAATAACTGGCAGTCTAATTGTTTTAGGTCAACAGAAATTATACTTATAATATATACTTACAAGAAATTTCTTATACTAGAAAATATCCCTTCTAGTATAAGATGGGAGGAGTTAGAAGGGGGCAGCAGGGAGGGATATGTGAAATTGTACAGGTAGGTAAAGCCATACTGTGGCTGAAAGAATTTGGCTTCTCAGAAAGTGTCTCCCATATGTCTTGTTAGTCATCTCCTGATCAACCTTGTTTTTAATCATTTACTCACTCAGAATCAGTAATCACTTTTTATGCTTCAGTTGTTGTGATAGATGCTGAGGATACAAGATAAATTCAACATAGTCTGGTTCTTAGGGAGTTCTGAATCTGGTAAAGGAGAAAAGCAAGTCAATGAGTCATTATGGAGAATAGTTAGCAGTATGGTCCCCATGGTATGGGTGGGGACACAGAGCAGAGGCATCTAAATTAAGCTGGAGTCAAAGTAGGCTTTCCAGAAGAGGAGACCATAGAGCTGATTTTTAAAGATATATTTGAGTTAACTGGATAAATAAGGGAGAGAAGGTACCCTGAGTGGAGGAGTGGCATGTGTACTGGGAAATTGTAATTACTGTCTGGGGTGGAGGGCAGTTCTGTAGAATAAGATAAGCTTCTGGGGATTAAGGAGAGAGGAAGGCAAATGAGTAGGAAGAAAGGTGATGGAGAGCCTTGTGGGTTTTGTGGGTTAAGGTAAGAACGTTGAACTTTATCCTGAAAGCTATGGACAACCATGATCATCGGAAAAACAAGATTGTAGTGATTACAAGGCACATTTTTTTTTTTTTTAATTTTTATTTTTTTTGCTCCATTGGGTCTTCATTGCTGCGCATGAGGTTTCTCTAGTTAACGGTGAGCGGGGGCTACTCTTCGTTGTGCTGTGCTGGCTTCTCACTGCGGTGGCTTCTCCTGTTGCGGAGCATGGGCTCTAGGCGCGCGGGCTTCAGTAGTTGTGGCACGCAGGCTCAGTAGTTGTGGCACGCGGGCTTAGTTGCTCCGTGGCATGTGGGATCTTCCTGGACCAGGGCTTGAACCCGTGTCCCCTGCATTGGCAGGCAGATTCTTAACCACTGTGCCACCAGAGAAGTCCCTACAAGGCACTTTTAATTTAATGATTAGTAGTTTTAATCTTGGTCAGAGAGGGATTTTTAATGCTGTTCTTTGGTTCTAAGAGGCAGTTAGTAACAAAGACTTAGGAGATCTGAGTTCAGATTTCAACTCTGCAATAATTTTGGGACCTTAAGAAAGTGATGTAACTTTTCAGAGCTTCAGTGCCTTCATTATAAGTAGAGTTAATAATGACTCCTTAAAATGTAGATTTGATGCTGAAATAATGTGAAACAGCCCGTTTTCACTGGGCACGTAAGTCAGTATTTACTGATTCTGTAACTCACGTGGTCTGATTTCCACTTTGAGGTTGTTTTCCCAGAGCCTTTTTCAGAAGGTGGTGTCTATATTGTGACTCTCTCTCTGCTCTTTCTTTAGTTCACAGTATTCCTGTGCCTTTTGGACTCAGGCTCCAGTCATATCCAAACTCATCCTTCAAGCCAGGGCAACTTGGGTCTGTAGAGAGTTCCTGAAAAGTCTCAGAGTAGCAGATATTGTCACTAACTAGAATTAGAGTAAGTGGCAGAAACATGTGGTTCTCATTGAAACCTCTGGATAAGAACAGTGCAAAACTTAACACAGTCAGGATCTGCCAGTGCATCAGCAGATCGAGTCGTGAAATCATCCAGAAGTTAACACTACTCATTAATGATGAAAATGTTATGAGGATGTGCTCTGGGTGTGGAGAGGGGGGTGGCTGTGACTTAAATAAAGACAGGGAGGCAGAGGCATATTTTTGAAATCAATTTTTCTTAAAATCAACCCATTCAAAGTAAGTCATTATAAAGCTAACCAAGGATAACAGCTCTATCAATCAAATCTTTTGCCTTCACAGTCGAGTGAAATCTTTTTCTTCCCTTTATAATCAGAACTGAGAGGGCAGTTTAATTTCCCAGTTAGAGGCAAAAGAGTCTTTTCTTGACCCCTGCTCTTTACCTCCATTGAATAGCTCACCCCATTTTAATGTTACGTTTTGTTATTCATATTATTTTTTTGCAAAATTATTCCCAGAGGAAGAAGAATATAATGAAAAAGTATCAGGCTTTTTATTTGAAGAACTAATCAGATTTCAGGAAGACACACCGGTGCACTGTAGGCTTTCTGGGCAGGAAGCTAAAATGATCTCTTCCTCACTCCGGTTATGTAAGTACTCGTTTAGCAGAGAATGAGATTTCTGGCCTTTATAGGGAAGGCTCATAGAAGGAGGTGGAGGGTTCTATTGTTAACAGCAGGAGGGATACCAGGCCCATGTTAAGAATATTTCCTTTTGAAAAATTGAAATATTATCCTAATAGCTGCCGTGTATTAATTCTTCAGTCTCATTCCAGGAAGAAATGAAGTTATTGTGGAAGAGGTCTGCCTCAGAGAGGACGCCTGCCTCTTAGTCAAGATAGGTTCATTATGGCTAATGAATTACATGTGGCTTATTGTATTTCACAAAGCCCAGAGTACACAATAATATACTCATGGGACCAAGTTGGATTCAGCCATGTGCTAGGATTCTACCCATAAGGGTAAGAAAAATCAACAAGGAAGTGTGTTTTTTTCTATTTAGTATTGTTCTGAGTATTATGTAGGTAAACTGAGCTTTCTGAAGACATACCATAGCTTCAGCGTTTGAGGAAATCTAAGGCAGTATTTAATCTGGGGCCTTCATGTTATAACTGAAGAATCAGAGGTGTCTGATTTGCTAAAAGTCACAGAGGGGATTAGGGCCAATGATAGACCAAGAGACTAGGTCTTCTGAATTGCAGTACCAGCCTCTTTCTTACATTGCATTCTTGAGGAATTCTTTAACTAGTCTAACTTTATTAAGAGCATAAATTTGAGGGATGAAAAGGCATCTAATACCTGTTGAGCAGTTAATAGATGTTTAGAGTGGTGCTTGGGGGCTCTTAAATTTAATATTTCATTTAATCTACAGTGATCCTGTGAAATCAGTATTATGCTCACTCTACAGATACAGAAACTGAGGCTCAGGGAACTTGACTTGGTCAAGGTACCAAAGTTAGTATATGGGAACTGGAATTAGCTCCAAGGTCAATTAGACCCCTAAATTACCACAAACTACTACCTAACACTTAGTATGAATGTAGGAAATCATAAATTCTGAGTTGGTATTGAAATGAGAGGAAACCAACTTCCATCTTCAATTTAAGGCAAGATTTTTCTTTACAGAATTCCTGAAAAATGTTCACCAGTTTCTATTTTAGCATCTCCAGTCATGAAGAACTCTCTCTCATAAGATATCTAACCCTTGTAGATATACAGTATAAAGTATTGCCCATATTTGATTTCTTAGTTTACCCTTATAACTAATATCCCCTAGGTCATACTCTTGTATTCCATTCTGCATGATATACTCAATCATTCATTTATTAATTCAAAAATATTTTTTGAGTATCTATCACATGCCAGTCACTATATTCTGAGAATACAATGATAAGTAAAGCAATACCATCCCTATCTTCATGGATTTTGCATTGTTTAAGCAAGGATTTGGGTGTAATTCATACTTGAGTAACTGGAAGAGGAGAGAATTAATAACAGAGCAAATAGAATTTTTAAAAAAAGATAACCCAGGCTCTAAAATGTAGCTTGCTCAAAACTATAATAAAATGTTTATGTAGAAGGCAGCTGACATGCCTTTGAGGGTCACTTAGAAAATGAAATATGGGCAGAATTTTTCCTTTGAGAAAGCAATGAAAAAATATGCTTAGAGCATCTAAATGGCTCCTTAGAGATCTGGCTGAGTTATGGCCAGTGACATAAAGGAATCCCCAGCAAACAGGGCTATATGTTTGGCTGGAGGCAAATTTTGTTAGATGCTAGACTTTCCATTGTGCAAATATTGATTCCAGAACATAGTGTAAATAGGGCTATGGTCCAGTCCTGAAGTAGCACCTGCTTAGACAGGGTCTCAGAGGATTCACTGGGAAGATCCAGTTCTATCATAATAGATAAGAATCAGGACTGGGGAAAGCTTGAACAGAGGCTGCTGGGAACATACCTTTCCCAGGGAAAGACTGACCAATCTCTAAGCGCTTATTGTAAGCTTGAACCTTTACATAGTTATCTCAGATAATCCTCACAACAGTTCTCTGAAAGAAGAATTTTATCCCTCTATTATAGATGAAGTAGACCAAGTCTCTTGGAAGATAACTTATAAGCTGAGGAGTTGGAATTCTCACCCATGTGTATCTGACTCCTAATGCTATGCATTTTCCTTTACATCATGCTGTTCTCTTCACATTTCTATGAAGGCAACTGGCAGATTCCTTGAAACTCTGAGTTGAGATTCAAGAAGAGGCAGGTTGAAGCTAGAGAAACTTAAGTTTCAGGGCCCTTCATTTGCATAGGACCCATTCAAGGTCTTGAGGGGCCTTAGCAATAAGGTCATATATTTTTATAAACATTGCAACACTGACATATTTGCATATTCTTTTTCTTAAAGAGTGCCTCCATAATTATAAAAAAGTCTTTGCCTCCATAAAATCTGTTCTAAAGCTATTTAGAGAACAGTCACTCCTTCAACAAATTTATCTCGAATGCCTAATACATGCCAGGGACTGTGCTAAAGTGCTGTTGATACAGCAATGAATAACTTAGAACAAAGATCCCTGTCCTCATGGAACTGACAGCCTACAGGCCACATGCATTGTCAGAGTCCTGTCAGGAAAGGCATGCCACACATTAAATGGATAATTTGAAGAAAATGTAATAAAGGGGCTATTTACCAAGATGTGGTTGGGTGTAGGTAAACTGGAAAGAATGGTACAGTGTTCTCTGGTTAGTAACAGGAAAGCACTAGCCTGATGGACAAGGGTAGGGAATGGTTACTAACTACGTACAGAGATAGTTGTGTGAAGAGAACTGCCTGATAGGGGATGAAACCTTTAGTTGATGGCAACTAACCAATCATAATGGGAGGGAGGAGGGCAATAAACAGCCTCCTTTCTCTTGTCCTCTGTGTTCTTGATAGTATTACCCATTGATCAAACCCAGCTGGAAGTTAGAAAGCAGGTTATTCCATTCGTATATTCATACGGATCAGCCTCCTGGATGACGTGATACAGAATAGTAGAAAGTGGATATGGAGGAGAAACAGATGATATACATCATATACATCATATATATTCAGTTCAACCCTTAGAGCTCTGGTGAGGATGTAGTCTGGGGAAAAGGGTTACATCAAGTAGAATGCCAGTTCTCTAGTATTGATATTGTTTAGGAGAATAACATAATACTATTAATAATAAGAGAACATACTTATTGACAGCATACTCAGTTGTAGACATGACCTGAGAGTTTGCAGCATCTGATACCACATAAGTTCTCTCCTTTAAACAATATTCTAAAGGATTCTAGAAGTTGGTTTTTTGCCAACTTTGAAGTATTTTCCATCAATATAGGAAGAGTTAAACTTCCTGAGGGATCCTTTCATATCTCTCTATGTTTTATATCTTAGGGTCTGTAGAACAAAAAGGAAAAACCATTGGGTAACTGTATATATGAAGAATTCACATTCAGTCAGCCATAGTGAGGATCATAAAAGACTGAGAATCACTAACTCCTGAATCAAAATGGATACTCTTTTGCAAATGCCTTAGTTACCCCCTGATTCTCTCTCAGATTGGGTACTTGTTAAAGGTCCATTGGACCTAGGAGGCAGAATGTGAAAGACACAAGGCATTGAATAGCTCCCATTTCCTTCTTAAAACATTCTCAAGCAGAAAGGCTAGTCCCAAAGAGAACCAAAAAGGACTGACCTATTTATGAGAATGAATTGATTTGTCCACCTAAGAGACATGTTTCAAATCACTCATGCCACTAAGATTGGATATGCAAATGAGTTCTTTCAGAATTCCTCAAAGTTTCCCAAAGTAAACTTGGAAAAGTTCACAAAGTTAATGACTTTTTCCACATCCGTGACATCAAACATACATTAACAGTTACTTAATATCCAGAAAGTCTAATCTTTGTTGGAGTAAATGAGGTACCTAAAAATACCAGGGAAATCTAGACCCCAAATTATGCTTTGAATTAAATAATTATTAAGCTGTAAATTGTACTTACAAATTATTCATTGAATGCCTTCATTTGACAGATGAGAAAATTGTGACCTAGAAAAGGAAAATGACTTGTTCAAGGTCACAGCATGAGTTAGTGGCAGAGTTGTAATCTGTAGCTTTTGTGTCCGGTCTCTGGGCCTATGGTCCTTACAGTTACATTATACTGGCTTTCAGAGACATAGACAGGAAGACCAGCGGTCTGAGAGTCCCTGAAGTTTACTCACTCAGTCCATGAGAGGAAGAATGTTCATCATTTTTCCAATAACATAGAGAGAAAAATCCAGTGTTAAAGAACTCAATTGGAGAAAAACTATAGGAGAAAGGAAAGTGACTAAAATAGTCTCATCTGTCTACACTTTCAAAAGGAGAGTTTAACCCGTGCAATCTTGTTTGACATCACCAGGTCGTTAGCTTCATGGAATGTGAGCAGGGCAGTCGCTTCTGAGACTACCTGTGGGTAAATGATCGTACCTCTAAGATTTGTTAAGAAATTTAATCAGTATATCATACTGTACAACACTAGATTAAATGAAAAATGAATAAATGGAGTCCATGCTCTGATAATTGCTGGACAACTTCATTCTTCAAGAGTCATTCAACTGACCCACACAACTGATGCTCTACTCCTTTTCTTGAGCAGGCATGGAAAACTTGAGACTTCTGTGTTCAGACTCCCAGCTTTCCCAAGACTCCACTATCTGAATTTAGTTTTCGATAAAACAAGAAAATTAAGCTGTGCCCTCTTTTGAAGCACCATCTTTCCATTTAACTGGATCTGGTCCAAATGAGTTTACCTGAGCTGTGATATAGTCACACTTTCCAAGAAGCCATTGATTCTACTAGCTGTTATCTGCCTAACATCAATTGCCACCTGAGGCACAAATAATATAGACTTTTTGTCTGATGTCACCAGGGATGAGAAACACTTACTTCCTTTCATTGATAGCTAATATCTTGCTCTTTATATTTTGTTATTTTTGTTGACCAGGCGGTCATTTTCTATTCCCATGGAG
Organism: Balaenoptera physalus; assembly: GCF_965194825.1. Classification (NCBI taxonomy): domain Eukaryota; kingdom Metazoa; phylum Chordata; class Mammalia; order Artiodactyla; family Balaenopteridae; genus Balaenoptera; species Balaenoptera physalus. Next base: position 145,167,927 of record NC_138882.1, on the reverse strand, counting down.
TTCTCCAAGAATGTCCCTGACCACTTATTCTTCCAACAGTCAACACTCCCAATGTATTTTCAGTTGGTTGGTGTTGACAAAGCCAACTTATATATTAGAAATGTTGAATCTTGAAACAGATTAAATGGTACAAGAATACTGCCAGAATGGAGAACTGGTGAGCTCCCCTTCTACTTCAGATTGTTATTCTCCTTCTCATTTTGCCTAAACATTAGTAACTTATAGAAATATTCTGGGTTAGCTAGGAAGTTTCTCAAGACCTTAGAGAATGACATTTCTATATTTTGAGGGAGAAAAATAATGCCCTTCTTAGTACACTTTATTTTGAGCCTATGCCAGTTATCTGTTCATTTCCAGTTCTGTTCATGACATAGAAAATCATCCATGCATCCATGCTCTGGACTACAGGCCATGATGAATATCAAAGTTCAGGCTTATTTTTCTATGACTATTAACCAAGGATTGAAGCATATCAACTAAGATAAAATCAGGAAAAAAGGTTGCTTTCAATAGGGAAATTTGGCCCATGGTAGGTAAATAATGAATCCAGTGTGAGTCACTTGTCATATAAGCCTACAAAAAGGCAATCTGACATTTGTCTTTTTATACATTTAGAAGGAAAATAAATATATCCTGGAAATCTATGAACATTGATATGCTACACCATCAAAAATCCTTTGAAGGTACCTAAGTTACCCTAGATGACCGTAAAAGTTCAACTATGCCCAACTCATATATTAAACTCATAGCATTCTGAAGGCTCATCTTTTAGCCACGAATTTATACAATTTTCAATATTAATATTCACTACCAGGGAAGAGCTATGAGAAAGATTGGGAAGGCCTACTCAAATACAGTTTAATAAATTTAATTTGTACTTGACATACAATCAAAACTTCAAATGAGGTGAACCAAGAGCAATGAGAAATGACAGATGGAAAAGTATATGAAACCTTTTTGGACTGATTGATTAATTGACTTATTGCATCATCCAATAAATACTAACTGAATGCTTACCAAGTTTGATATACTACATCCATTGGGTGACTAAAACATATGGTCTGTGCTCTTACAGAATACACAATCCAGTAGTCTTTAGATAGCACTTGTAACAACAGTATGAAAGTATATATCCATGAGGGAACTATATGCTTTCTTGACCATACTTCTAGGTAAAAAAAAATACTTTTGGTATGAGCCCAGAGGTCCCTCAAGAGGGAGTACTCCCTAAGCTATCCCTTTGCTTCTAGTTTACATCAAATGCTGGCTTTGTTTTATATTTTATTAAAAAAAATTTTTTTTAATATATCTTTATTGGAGTATAATTGCTTCACAATGCTGTTAGTTTCTGTTGTACAACAAAGTGAATCAGCCATATTCATACATATACCCCCATATCCCCTCCCTCTTGAGCCTCCCTCCTACCCTCCCTATCCTACCCCTCTAGGTCATGGCAAAGCACCGAGCTGATCTCCCTGTGCTATGCTACTGCTTCCCACTAGCTATCTGTTTTACATTTGGTAGTGTATATATGTCGATGCTACTCTCACTTTGCCCCAGCTTCCCCCTCCCCACTGTGTCCTCAAGTCCATTCTCTACGTCTACGTCTTTATACCTGCCCTGCCACTAGGTTCATCAGCACCATTTTTTTCTTTTTTTTTTAGGTTTCATATATATGTGTTAGCATACCGTATTCTTCTCTTTCTGACTTACTTCACTCTGTATGACAGACTGTTGGTCCATCCACCTCACTATAAATAACTCAATTTCGTTTCTTTATATGGCTGAGTAATATTCCATTGTATATACGTGACACATATTCTTTATCCTTTCATCTGTTGATGGACATTTAGGTTGCTTCCATGTCCTGGCTATTGTAAATAGTGCTACAATGAACATTGTGGTACATGACTCCTTTTGAATTACGGTTTTCTCAGGGTATATGCCCAGTAGTGGGATTTCTGGGTCATATGGTAGTTCTATTTTTAGTTTTTTAAGGAACCTCCACACTGTTCTTCATAGCAGCTGTATCAATTCACATTCTAACCAACAGTACCAGGAGGGTTCCCTTTTTACCACACCCTCTCCAGCATTTGTTGTTTGTAGATTTTCTGATGACGCCCATTCTAACTGGTGTGAGGTGGTACCTCACTGTAGTTTTGGTTTCCATTTCTCTAATAATTAGTGATGTTGAGCAGCTTTTCGTGTGCTTCTTGGCCATCTGTATGTCTTCTTTGGAGAAATGTCTATTTAGGTCTTCTGCCCATTTTTGGATTGGGTTGTTTGTTTTTTTAATATTGAGCTTCATGAGCTGTTTATATATTTTGGAGATGAATCCTTGGTCTGTTGATTCATTTGCAAATATTTTCTCCCATTCTGAGGGTTGTCTTTTCATCTTGTTTATGGTTTCCTTTGCTGTGCAAAAGCTTTTAAGTTTCACTAGGTCCCATTCGTTTATTTTTGTTTTTATTTCCATTACTCTAGGAGGTGGACCAAAAAAGATCTTGCTGTGAGTTATGTCAAAGAGTGTTCTTCATATGTTTTCCTCTAAGAGCTTTATAGTGTCCGGTCTTACATTTAGGTTTCTAATCCACTTTGAGTTTATTTTTGTGTATGGTGTTAGGAAGTGTTCTAATTTCATTTCATTCTTCTACATGTAGCTATCCAGTTTTCCCAGCACCACTTATTGAAGAGACTGTCTTTTCTCCATTGTATATCTTTGCCTCCTTTGTCATAGATTAGTTGACCATAGGTGCGTGGGTTAATCTCTGGGCTTTCTATCTTGTTCCATTGATCTATGTTTCTGTTTTTGGGCCAGTACCATATTGTCTTCATTACTGTAGCTTTGTAGTATAGTCTGAAGTCAGGGAGTCTGATTCCTCCAGCTCTGTTTTTTTCCCACAAGACTGCTTTGGCTATTCGGGGTCTTTTGTGTCTCCATACAAACTTTAAGATTTTTTGTTCTAGTTCTGTAAAAAATGCCATTGGTAATTTGATAGGGATTGCATTGAATCTGTAGATTGCTTTGGGTAGTATAGTCATTTTCACAATATTGATTCTTCCAATCCAAGAGCATGGTATATCTCTCCATCTGTTTGTATCATCTTTAATTTCTTTCATCAGTGTCTTATAGTTTTCTGCATACAGATCTTTTGTCTACCTAGGTAAGTTTATTCCTAGGTATTTTATTCTTTTTGTTGCAGTGGTAAATGGGAGTCTTTCCTTAATTTCTCTTTCTGATTTTTCATCATTAGTGTATAGGAATGCGAGAGATTTCTGTGCATTAATTTTGTATCCTGCTACTTTACCAAATTCATTGATTAGCTCTAGCAGTTTTCTAGTGGCATCTTTAGGATTCTCTATGTATAGTATCATGTCATCTGCAAACAGTGACAGTTTTACTTCTTCTTTTCCAATTTGTATTCCTTATATTTCTTTTCCTTCTCTGATTGCTGTGGCTAGAACTTCCAAAACTATGTTGAATAATAGTGGTGAGAGTGGACATCCTTGTCTTGTTCCTGATCTTAGAGGGAATGCTTTCAGTATTTCACCATTGAGAATGATGTTTGCTGTGCGTTTGTCATATGTGGCCTTTATTATGTTGAGGTAGGTTCCCTCTATGCCCACTTTCCAAAGAGTTTTTATCATAAATCAGTGTTGAATTTTGTCAAAAGCTTTTTCTGAATCTATTGAGATGATCATATAGTTTTTCTCCTTCAATTTGTTAATATGGTGTATCACACTGATTGATTTGCATATATTGAAGAATCCTTGCATCCCTGGGATAAATCCCACTTGATCGTGGTGTATGATCCTTTTAATGTGTTGTTGGATTCTGTTTTCTAGTATTTTGTTGAGGATTTTTGCATCTATGTTCATCAGTGATACTGGCCTGTAATTTTCTTTTTTTGTCGTATCTTTGTCTGGTTTTGGTATCAGGGTGATGGTGGCCTCATAGAATGAGCTTGAGAGTGTTCCTTCCTCTGCAATTTTTTGGAAGAGTTTGAGAAGGATGGGTGTTAGCTCTTCTCTAAATGTTTGATAGAATTCACCTGTGAAGCCATCTGGTCCTGGACTTTGGTTTGTTGGAAGATTTTAAATTCCAGTTTCAATTTCATTATTTGTTATTGGTCTGTTCATATTTTCTGTTTCTTCCTGGTTCAGTCTTGGAAGGTTATACCTTTCTAAGAATTTGTCCATTTCTTCCATGTTGTCCAGTTTATTGGCATAGAGTTGCTTATAGTAGTCTCTTAGGATGCTTTGTATTTCTTCAGTGTCTGTTGTAGCTTCTCCTTTTTCATTTGTAATTTTATTGATTTGAGTCCTCTCCCTCTTTTTCTTGATGAGTCTGGCTAATGGTTTATCAATTTTGTTTATCTTCTCCAAGAACCAGCTTTTGGTTTTATTGATCTTTGCTATTGTTTTCTTTGTTTCTATTTCATTTAATTCTGCTCTGATCTCTATGATTTTTTTCCTTCTGCTAACTTTGGATTTTGTTTGCTCTTCTTTCTCTAGTTCCTTTAGGTGTAAGGTTAGATTGTTTGAGATGTTTCTTCTTTCTTGAGGTAGGCTTGTATAGCTATAAACTTCCCTCTTAGAACTGCTTTTCTGCATCCCATAGATTTTGGGTCATCCTGTTTTCATTGTCATTTGTCTCTAGGTATTTTTTATTTCCTCTTTGATTTCTTCAGTGATCTCCTGGTTATTTAGTAACGTATTGTTTAGCCTCCATATGTTTGTGTTTTTTACGTTTTTTTCCCTGTAATTCATTTCTAATCTCATAGCATTGTGGTCAGAAAAGATGCTTGATATGATTTCAATTTTCTTAAATTTACTGAGGCTTGATTTTTGACCCAAGATGTGATCTATCCTGGGGAATGTTCCATGCGCAATTGAGAAGAAAGTGTAATCTGCTGTTTTTGGATGGAATGTCCTATAAATATTAATTAAATCTATCTGGTCTATTGTGTCATTTAAAGCTTCTGTTTCCTTATTAATTTTCTGTTTCGATGATCTGTCGATTGGTGTACGTGAGGTGTTAAAGTCCCCCACTATTACTGTATTACTGTCGATTTCCTCTTTTATAGCTGTTAACAGTTTCCTTATGTATTGAGGTGCCCCTATGTTGGGTGCATATATATTTATATTTGTTATATCTTCTTCTTGGATTGATCATTTGATCATTATGTAGTGTTCTTCCTTTTTTCTTCTAACATTCTTTATTTTAAAGTCTATTTTATCTGATATGAGGATTACTACTCCAGCTTTCTTTTGATTTCCATTAGCATGGAATATCTTTTTCCATCCCCACACTTTCAGTCTGTATGTGTCCCTAGGTCTGAAGTGGGTCTCCTGTAGACAGCATATATATGGGTCTTGTTTTTGTATCCATTCAGCAAGCCTGTGTCTTTTGGTTGGAGTATTTAATCCATTCACGTTTAAGGTAATTATCAATATATATGTTCCTATGACCATTTTCTTAATTGTTTTGGGTTTGTTTTTGTAGGTAATTTTCTTCTCTTGTATTTCCCACTTAAAGAAGTTTCTTTAGCATTTGTTGTACAGCTGGTTTGGTGGTGCTGAATTCTCTTAGCTTTTGCTTGTCTGTAAAGCTTTTGATTTCTCCATCGAATCTGAATGAGATCCTTGCTGCGTAGAGTAATCTTGATTGTAGGTTCTTCCCTTTCATCACTTTAAGTATATCATGCCACTCCCTTCTGGCTTGTAGAGTTTCTGCTGAGAAATCAGCTGTTAACCTTATGGGAGTTCCCTTGTATGTTATTTGTCGTTTTTCCCTTGCTGCTTTCAATAATTTTTCTTTGTCTTTAATTTTTGCCAATTTGATTACTATGTGTCTCAGCATGTTTCTCCTTGGGTTTATCCTGTATGGGACTGTCTGCACTTCCTGGACTTGGGTGGCTATTTCCTTTCCCATGTTAGGGAAATTTTTGACTATAATCTCTTCAATTATTTTCTCGGGTCCTTTCTCTCTCTCTTCTCCTTCTGGGGCCCCTATAATGCGAATGTTTTTGCATTTAATGTTGTCCCAGAGGTCTCTTAGGCTGTCTTCATTTGTTTTCATTCTTTTATCTTTATTCTGTTCTGCAGCAGTGAATTCCGCCATTCTGTCTTACAGGTCACTTATCCGTTCTTCTGCCTCAGTTATTCTGCTATTGATTCCTTCTAGTGTAGTTTTCATTTCAGTTATTGTATTGTTCATCTCTGTTCATTTGTTCTTTCATTCTTCTAGTCTTTGTTAAACATTTCTTGCATCTTCTCGATCTGTGCTTCCATTCTTTTTCCAAGACCTTGGATCATCTTCACTATCATTAACCTGAACTCTCTTTCTGGAAGGTTTCCTATCTCCACTTAATTTAGTTGTTTTTCTGGGGTTTTATCTTGTTCCTTCATCTGGTACATAGCCCTCTGCCTTTTCATGTTTCCTATCTTTCTGTGAATGTTCTGTTTTTCTTTCTTAAGATTGCTTTGGCTATTTGGGGTCCTTTGCATTTCCATATTAATTGTAAAATTTTTTGTTCTAATTCTGTGAAGAATGCCATTGGTAGTTTGACAGGGATTGCATTGAATCTTTAGATTGCTTTGTGTAGTGTAGTCATTTTCACAATATTGATTCTTCCAATCTGAGAACATGGTATATTTCTCCATCTGTTTATGTCATCTAAGAATTCTTTCATCAGTGTTTTATAGTTTTCTGACTAGAAGTCTTTCACCTCCTTACGTAGGTTTACTCCTAGGTATTTTATTCTTTTTGTTGCAATGGTAAATGGGATTGTTTCCTTAATTTCTCTTTCTGATCTTTTGTTGCTAGTATATAGGAATACAAGACATTTCTGTGCATTAATTTTGTATCCTGCAACCTTACCAAATTCATTAATTAGTTCTAGTAGTTTTCTGATAGCATCTTTAGGATTATCTATGTATAGTATCCATGTCATCTGAAAAGAGTGACAGGTTTACTTCTTCTTTTCCAATTTGTTTTCCTTTTATTTTTTTTCTTCTCTGATTGCCATGGCTAACTTTTAAAACTATGTTAAATGAAAGTGGCGAGAATGGACATCCTTGTCTTGTTCCCAATCTAAGTGGAAATGCTTTCAGTTTTTCACCATTGTGTATGATGTTTGCTGTGGTTTGTCATATCTGGTCTTTATTATGTTGAGGTAGGTTCCCTCTATGCCCACTTTCTGGAGAGTTTTTATCATAAATGGGTGTTGAATTTTGTCAAAAGCTTTTTCTGAATCTATTGAGATGATCATATGGTTTTTCTCCTTCAATTTGTTAATATGGTGTATCATATTGATTGATTTGTGTATATTGAAGAATCCTTGCATCCCTGGGATAAATCCCACTTGATCATGGTGTATGATCCTTTTAATGTGTTGTTGGATTCTGTTTGCTAGTATTTGTTCAGGATTTTTGCATCTATGTTTATCAGTGATACTGGTCTATAATTTTCTTTTGTTGTGATATCTTTTTCTGGTTTTTGTATCAGGGTGATGGTGGTTTTGTAGAATGAATTTGGGAGTGTTCCTCCCTCTTAAATTTTTTGGAAGAGTTTGAGAAGCATCAGTGTTAGCTCTTCTCTAAATGTTTGATAGAATTCACCTGTGAAGCCATCTGGTCCTTGACCTTTGTTTGTTGGAAAATTTTAAATTACAGTTTCAATTTCATTACTTGTGATAGGTCTGTTTATATTTTCTATTTCTTCCTGGTTCAGTCTTGGAAAATTGTACCTTTCCAAGAATTTGTCCGTTTCTTCATGGTTGTCCATTTTATTGGCATATAATTATTTTTAGTAGTTTGTTATAATTCTTTGTATTTCTGCAGTGTCATTTCTCCTTTTTCATTTCTAATTTTATTGATTTGCATCCTCTCCCTTTTTTTCTTGATGAGTCTGGCTAAGGATTTATCAATATTGTATATCTTCTTAAAGAATCAGCTTTTAGTGTTTTTTGATCTTTGCTATTGTTTTCTTCATTTCTGTTTCATTTATGTCTGCTCTGATCTTTATGATTTCTTTCTTTCTACTCACTTTGGGTGTTGTTTGTTCTTCTTTCTGTAGTTGCTTTAGGTATAGACTTAGATTATTTTGTGAGATTTTTCTTGTTTCTTGAGGTGAGATTGAATTGCTATATACTTCCCTCTTAGAACTGCTTTTGCTGCATCCCATAGGTTTTGGTTCGTCGTGTTTTATTGTCATTTGTTTCTATGTATTTTTAATTTTCTTCTTTGATTTCTTCACTGATCTCTTGGTTATTTAGTAATGCACTGTTTAGCTTCCATGTATTTGTGATTTTTACATTTTTTTTTGTAATTGATTTCCAATCTCATAGTGTTGTGGGCAGAAAAGGTGCCTGATATAATTTCAATTTTCTTAAATTTTCCAAGGCTTGATTTGTGACCCAAGGTGTAATCTATCCTGGAGACTGTTACGTGTGCACTTGAGAAGAAAGTGTAGGTCTACCACTTTCGGGTGGAATGTTCTATAACTATTAATTAAAACTCTCTGGTGTATTGTGTCATTTAAAACTTATGTTTCCATATTTATTTTCTGTTTAGATGATCTGTCCATTAGTATAAGTGGGGTGTTAAAGTCCCCTACTATTATTTTGTTACTGTCAATTTCCCCTTTCATGGTTGTTAGCATTTGCCTTATGTATTGAGGTGCTCCTATGTTGAGTGCATAAACATTTATAATTGTTATATCTTCTCTTGGATTGATCCCTTGATAATTATGTAGTGTTCTTCCTTGTCTCTTGTAACATTCTTTATTTTAAAGTCTATTTTCTCTGCTATGAGTATTGCTCCTCCAGCTTTCTTTTGATTTCCATTTGCATGGAATATCTTTTTCCATCCCCTCACTTTCAGTCTGTATGTGTCCCTAGGTCTAAAGTGGGTCTCCTGTAGACAGCACATATATGGGTCTTGTTTTTGTATCCATTCAGCCAGTCTGTGTCTTTTGGTTGGGGCATTTAATCCATTTACATTTAAGGTTATTATCGATATGTATGTTCCTATTATCATTTTCTTAATTGTTTAGGGCTTGTTTTTGTGGGTCTTTTTCTTCTCTTGTGTTTCCTGCTTAGAGAAGTTTGTTTAACATTTGTTGTAAAGCTGGTTTGTTGGTGTTGAATTCTCTTAGCTTTTGCTTGTCTGAAAAGCTTTTGATTTCTCTGTCAAATCTGAATGAGATCCTTGCTGGGTAGAGTAATCTTGGTTGTAGGTTTTTCTGTTCCATCACTTTAAGTATATCCTGCCACTCCCTTCTGGCCTGCAGAGTTTCTGCTGAAAAATCAGCTGATAACCTTATGGGGATTCCTTTGTATGTTATTTTTTGTTTTTCCCTTGCTACTTTTAAGATTTTTTCTTTGAATTTAATTTTTGTTAATTTGATTAATATGTGTCTTGATCTGTTTCTCCTGGAGTTTGTCCTGTATGGGACTCTCTGTGCTTCCTGGACTTGGGTGACTATTTCTTTTCCCATGTTAGGGAAGTTTTCCACTATAATCTCTTCAAATATTTTTTCAGACCCTTTTTTTTCCTCTTCTTCTTCTGGGACCCCTGTAATTTGAATGTTCGTGTGTTTAGTGTTGTCCCAGAGGTCTCTGAGATTGTCTTCAATTCTTTTCATTCTTTTTTATTTTTTTAATATTTTAAAACATTTATTTATTTTATTTAGTTATTTTTGTCTGTGTTGGGTGTTCGTTTCTGCATGTGGGCTTTCTCAAGTTGCACAGCGCAGGGGCTACTCTTCATTGTGGCATGCAGGCCTCCCTCTGTGGTGCCCCCCCCCATTGCGGAGCACAGGCTCCAGGCGCGCAGGTCCCAGTAGTTGTGGCTCGTGGGTTCTAGAGGGCAGGCCCAGCTGCTGTGGCGCACGGGCTTAGCTGCTCCACAGCATGTGGGATCCTCCCAGACCAGGGCTCGAACCTGTGTCCCCTATGTTAGCAGGCGATTGTCAACCCCTGTGCCAACAGGGAAGCCCCATTCTTTTTTCTTCATTCTGCTCCTTGGCAGTTTTTTCCACCATTTTGTCTTCCAGCGCACTTATTCGTTTTTCTGCCTCAGTTATTTTGTTATTATTTCCTTCTAGTGTATTTTTCATTTCAGTTATTGTGTTGTTCATTTCTGTTTGTTTGTTCTTTAGTTCTTCTACGACTTTGTTAAACATTTCTTGTATTTTTTCAATCTGTGCCTCCATTCTATTTCCAAGATTCTGGATTATCTTTACTATCATTACTCTGAATTCTTTTTCAGGTAGATTGCCTATTTCCTCTTCATTTATTTGGTCTTGTAGGTTTTTACTTTGCTCCTTCATCTGTGACATATTTTTTTGCCATCTCATTTTTTTTTTTTAATGGGTCAGATTGTGTTCCTGTTGTACTGGTTGTTTGGCCTGAGGCTTCCAGCACTGGAGTTTGCAGGTTGTTGGATAGAGCTGGGTCTTGGTGCTGGGATGAGGACCTCCGGGAGACCTCACTCTGATGAATATTCCCTGGGGTCAGAGGTTCTCTGTTAGTTCAGTGGTTCAGACTCAGAGCTCCCACCACAGGAGCTTTGGCCTCACCCCTGGCTCATGAACCAAGATTCTGCAAGCTGTGCATGGTGGCCAAAAGAAAAGGTGAACAATAACAAAGAGTAAAAAATAAAATTAGACTAGGAAACTAACAGATATGTTAGAAAGAATATAAAAATAAAAATATAGATGAAACAACAACCGGAAGGTAAAACAGAATGACAATAGTGAAAAAGAGGAGAAGATTAAAAAAAAAAGAAAAAAAGAAGGTGGAAAAGACCTTGGCTGTGGAGGGTGGGGCCTAAGCAGAGGCAGGTTTTGGATGGTGGGCGGGGCCTATGCTTAGGACCCACAGGGCTGGAAAAGGCCCTGGGGGCGTGTGGGGGGTTGGGGCTCAGGCTTAACTGAACAGAAGGGGCCCAGGCATGCCTCTGGTCTCAGAGGTTGGGGGACCCTGCCTGGGAGCCCAGCAGGCTTCCTGGGCCCGAGTTGGCAGGGCAAATGCACTCTGCTCCTCTCCCAGTCCTCTTGTCCTGGAGGGCCCCTCTCACCTGCCTGTCCTGTTCTCCGCTGTCCTCCCTCTTATGCCCCCAGGGCCACATGGCCTGGAGGCATCCTCTGAGGGTGTAGGACCTGGCCTGAGAGCTGGGCAATCTTCCCAGGCTGATTTGGCATGGGAAAACGTTGCCACACTCCCCCTCATCTGAGCCCATGAGGGTCCCTTCAGGTGTAGGAACACCCCCCCCACCAGCCACCCCTCAGAGGTGCCGGTTCTGTCCGGCCTCCACTTCTCCTCTGCCCTCAGTCCCCCCATGTCCTACCAGTTTGCTTGCAGGTTCTTCCCATCTCCTTGGGCATCGAGGTCCCCCACTAGCATCTGGCAGGTGCCCTAGTTGTGGGGAGATATGAACTCTGTGTCTTCCCACACCTCCATCTTGACTCCACCCCTGGCTTTGTTTTAAAGATAAAAAATATACACCAGCTTTTAAATAAATTTTATTTTTTGTATGTTGGTTTTCATGTCATTGCTGTTTCATTGTAGAAGGAATTTATTTTATGGTAGAATTATGTAAAATATATTGTAATTTTTATTTCTTGATTTTTAAAATAATCATGGATATCTAAACATATTTTCATATCAATCAGATGACAATTCCCAAGCATTCCCTATGAATGTTTGGTTCTATGGTTCTTTCTTCCCCAATCTTCTCCACATAATATTAATTACTCACAATATCTTATTTAAGAGTCAGCTTGACATGTCTGTCTATTTTATTTCATGAACTCTTACTGTTATATATGGCTTCCAAACATTTGGTCACTTTCAACATTAGATATTTTTGCAAACAGGGTCCTGTGGCTCATATTTGCTATAGAAGTTGATTTAGTGCAATGAGGCAAACCAAGAGCAATGACAAATGAGAGATAGAAGGGAGCTAGTCAGATAATTCCACCTCATTTATCTTTTGGGGGATTTCTCCAAGGTGAAAAATTTCCTTGTAAACCTTCCAAAGAAATCTTGCAGGTCAAGCAAACATGTGTGACAACAAGCTGCTATAAGTCTTCCTGGCTTATTCAGCAAAAGTGGCCAATGTCCTAAAATACATTGCATTTCTTCTCATATTTCCTTGCCCCATTCCCCTTTTCTTTCTCACCTTCATTTCTCTAGGCTTGCTTCTTCTAAATAAAGTATCATCACTTTAATCCTTGCCTCAGGCTCTGCTTTATAGACACTTGGCTGAACCCAGAAATGATTCTAGAAAACAAGATTTTAAAATTGTATTGCCCACTTGTCTAGAAGTAGTAAAACCCATTGCCAGTAGTAAGATGCTATTCATTGCAATCACTTAAGTTTTTACCTGTGGAAAATTGGGGTAGTGCAATTGGAGGCAAGGCATTGGCACACCAATAAGTTGCAGCCCTTAATTGATATGGGAACAGGGTGTTGCTTTGTTGCTTTGTTTGTTTCTTTAATAAAGGTTGTAAAGTGGGGTGGCTGCTTTAGGTAGCACTGGAGACCTAGTTTAGAAAAAAGAAAAGCAAAAGAGAGTCAATTTCAACTTAAGGAAGTATGTAAAAACCAAAATGTTTTTAATCAAAGCTCCAACGGTCAGTCTGCTCTCCTGTAGTTTCAGGGATGAAAATCAGGTTCAGGAACTGATTATAAGGGTGACTGAGCTACCAAAAGGACGAGTACTTAGTTTCAATAGGTGTTCTATGCCAAAGCTAGGACCTTGATAGATAAAGAGTAGAACCATGAGACCCAGGGTGGTAACATTTGAGTAAGCCAATCTGAGAATCTTGAATCCCCAAATTCTCTTGGACCTTTTTGGCCAGTAAAAGCAGCACTTTCATCTTTTCCAGAGGAGAATAGCCTCCCTTTCCTTGGAGACCAAGTAATTATTTCACCTGGAGCAGGTACCTTATAAAGTGATTGTCTCAAGACTCACCCGTACCACCCATCATTACCTCTTGGCTAATAATCGGAATTAGGTCTCAGCACAGCCCTGATAGAGAAGTACCAGCATAGCTCTGAAAAGAAAAATCCTCAAGCCAAAGCAATCCCAGGATTTGTCTAATGTGTATCAGGAGTAACAGGGGAGAATAGTTGTTGGGATATACAGATCTCTATGTTTCACATTTAATGCCACCAGACAGCATCCAATGAAGGAGGAAAGAATGACCTGTGCTTAGGATGTCAGCTATCTTCTTTCCTCAGTATCCCAGTGCTTGTGCAATTAACAGATAGCCTATGGTGGCAGATATGTAGGTCGTGCACTGGCTCAACAACTTAAGCTCCTCTGCACCAAGGCTGATCTAACCATTGTCACTGCTAAATGCAAATCTGCTAGCAGAAAATACTAAGGAACAATTCTTCAGGGAGACCAAGCAGGTCTGAGAGCAGATCATAATATCAATGGCCTTCCAGTTTGGAGGAAGAAGTCACTTATGTTTTACTGGAATGGACACGTACTCCAGATTGTGTTTTGACCTCCCTTCCTATAGAGCTGTTCCCATCAGTGCCTTCTGAAAGCTTATAAAAAGTCTCATCCATTGGTGTGAGTCCAACACAACATTGCCTCTGATGAAGAGACCTATTTTATAGCAAAGGAAGTGTGACAGTGGGCTCATTATTATGGGTTTATGGTCTTACTGTGTACCCTAAAACCTAGCAACAGCAAGCCTGTTAAAAGATTGGAATGGCCTGTGAATGCTCAGCTAAGGCACTGGTGGTGGGACAGTGCTTGCAGGGTGGGAAATTGTCCTCCAAGATGTGGTATATAACTTGAACTGGTGGTATTTTGTCCTGTTTAACTAAAATATATGGCTCTGGAAAATAAGGGGTGAAAGTGGCCACCCTAACTCTCATGCCCTGTGATCTGCTTGTGGAATCTGTGCTTCCATTTCCTTAATCTTAGTCTCTGCCAGGTTACAGAATCTAGTTCTGTGGTGGGGGCACTCTTTTCCAGGGGATAAAGTAGAGTTCTATTAAACTGATTGTTGTAACTACCATTGAGCCGCTTTGGACTTCTCACAAGTGAGTAGACCAGGAGGCTAAGAAGAGCATTACTGTACTGGCTGTGGCAATTTAACCTACCTGTCACTATCAGGAGAAAGGGTGACTGCTATACTAATCCAGAGGAATCACTGGGGTGTCTCTTCATACTTCCATGCCTGGTAATGACTATGGTCAACTACAGCAAACATACTTGAACAAGGACAGAGCACTTAGTTGCTATCTCTTAGATATTAAAGTCTGGGTCACCCCACTATGCAAATGACCCAGACCAGCTAACATGCTAGACAAGGGTGAGGGGAATCTAGGATGGACAATTGATAAAGGAGTTGAATATCAATTTTGCCCTTTAGACAAACTACAGCAGTAGGGCTGTAACTTGTTGTACAAACTCTCTTGCTTTCATGTTCCAGGATAGTACAACTGGCCACCATATTGAATGTGAATTATTGGACCTCTCCTCTCAGAGAAGGAGTGATAACACCTTCATGTATATATATATATATCTTTAAAAAGGATATATATTATAGCCCTGGAGCTTCTTAGGACAGGAGAGAATAAATGGATCTCAGTGGTGCAAGAGGTTGTCAGTGGCCAAATTAAAATTTCCTTTGGAGCTCAATGTTTTTCTGGATGGATTCACCAGTCCCTGTTTGAACTTTGCTAATCCATTCCTGTGTTTTTGTTACTTTCACCAGATCCTTTTGAATCCATCCCAGATGCTCCCAGCAAGCTCACACTACAACTGGCTACCAACAGAGACAGAACCTACATCTCTCTGGTTAGCTCACATTAATAATCAGTGAACTAAGTAACTCAAACCACTAACTCATAAATATATAACCTTAAGGAGACTTAAAGATAAAACAGCACAATAGGAACAATAACAGAACACAGATTTGGCTGGTGGTGCATCACTAGATATTTTATTAATCAATTATTAAGTGCCAGACATTGAATTATATACAAATATACAATAAGGCACAGATTCCTCACTCAAGAAGGTAACAGTCTTGCAAAAGTGATAAGAAAAATAATGGCAGTATAAACTAAAAAGATTCACAGACACTAACAGAGTTGAGAACAAAGCAACTTTGGGATTTTTCAGGGTCTCAGGAAAGGCTGCAGAGGAGAGCTATTTAGAAAACTAGCAGCTGTAAATTTTCATTTCTTTGTTGGAGGTTTGAGAGATGACATGGAGATCCTATGGTAGACAGAAAGTTCCTACTGGTTAAAGTGTTCCATTAGAACATGCTGTTATACTTTGGAGTGTTATAGGATCCTTCTGTTCTTTCAAGTAAGAAAGTCTACTTTCTGCATGCTCCCACAGGGACATTTATTGAAATCTGAGGCAGATGTGTTATCTCATCAAGTTGTATGCTGGGATGAGAAGGGGAAAGCTGAGCCCAGTGCCTCTCAAGATAGCAGTGCCCTTTGTTTGAGCCGAAGAGACGATCATATCCTCAGTTTTGAATCATAATTAGCACCAATTGCTCATAGCCTTTTCAGACCATTTTGGGTTTCATTGTATGGACACCAGCATGGAGCTTTCAGTTTTGCAGCTTGGAGTTTACATGAAACTCAGCAAGAAGACAAAAATTATAGGAGGAAGTGTGGTACCAAATGTATCTTTTATAAAGATAAGAAAAATAATTTTGGCTCTTTCTTGATATATTTTTCTAGTTTCTAGTTACACTTATGAATGTGTTTAAAAGTTTACTTTTATTTCTCCCCCAACCCCTTTTTCATCATCATGTACATTAGACAATTAATTATTACTGGTTCAGTCCTTGCCTAGCCCAGCTAACTCTTAGAGAGAATGAAGGAATCTCATGGAATTAGAGGAGACTGAAATAAGAAAAGATGGAAATCTGCTTCTGGCTGTTTTAGGAAGCTTGTGGATTGTGGGAAAGCCACCAGGATATCAGTGCCTGCATCGAGGCCATGTGGCTGCCAATAAAACACTAGGACTTATTTCAGGTTTGCAATATTTGTGGTAGGCACAATTCTAAGAGTAACATCGATGATCTTTATCCCTATATAATAAGTGCCTTCCCTTTGAATGTGGGTAGAACCTGTGAATATGATGAGATATCACTCCCATGAGTATGTTACATGATTATATGGCAAAAGGAGGTTATCTGGGTGGGTCTAATACAAAAACATGAACCCTTAAAAAGCAGAGAGTTTTATGGGGCTGGTATCAGAAGAAGTCAGAGAGATTACAAGTATGAGAAAGATTCCATGACCTACTACTGGCTTGAGGGGGCCATATGATGAAAAATGTGGGTGGTTTCTAGAAGCTGAGTACAGCTTGAGCTAACAGCTAGCAAGTGATGGGGACTTTAGTCCTACAACCGGAAATAATTGAATTCTGCTCATAACAGGAATGAGCTTGATAGAAGTCCCTGAGCTGCGGATGAGAACACAGCTGGCTGATATCTTAATTTCAGCCTGAGCAGAGGACCCAGCCATACAGTACCAGATATCTACCCTACGGAGCTGTGAGATAATGAATAGGTGTTGTGTTAAGCTGCTAACTATGATGGGCTTTTTTTCAACAGTAGAAAGCTAATATAAAATCCAAGGGTGGAAATAGTTTGAACTGCAGATTTACAGTCACATGTGGGTTCATCCTGAGCATTATTTCTTACACGCTGGGTGACTTTGGGCTTAATTACAGATGTTTATTTCCTCATCGGTAAAAGGGATAGAATAATACCCACCTGACTCCTGGGACTGTTACTACAATTAAATGAGATACAGCTTATAAATACAATGCCCAGCTTATAAATAGAAAAACATAAATGTTATTTCCCACTCCCAAGTAAGATTGACCAGGGAAATCCGTTCAGAAGAGATAGAAAAAGCCTATGCTAGATACTATGATTTGTAGGAATTAGAACTGTATACATCTTTGGAAGGGGAGGAAGAGAGAGCTCAGAAGAGTAGCATTTAAGTATTATAAAAGGTAGGGAAGCACATGATGCTCCTGATAGTTTGGAGCCAGAATAGAGCCCAAGAGTTCTAGGGTCAATGCTAAGACTTAGTGTCTCAAAGCCAGGAGCCATAGAGTCCCACACATTCTGGTCTAGATGGGACTGAAAAATCTATAGACTGGCACTGGTGCCAACATATGCCCCCAGGAAAAAGTCTTTCCATTCATTTATTCATTCATTCATTCACCAAGTATTAATTGAGCACTTGTATACATGGTATCGTACAGGATACTGGTACAGGATACTGAGTTACAGCAGTGAACAAAACATGAAAATTTCTGCCCTCTTGGACTTTATCTTAGTAGGGAGATGCAGGCAATAGACAAGATGGTTTGTCAGATGGTGATAAGCTCTGAGGAAAAAAAATAAGTCCAAAAAGGAGGGTAAGAAATGTAAGAAAAGAGGCCCCCCTCAGACCACAGTTTTAAGTAGGGTAGTGAATGTATGTCTCATGAAGGAGGGACCATGAAGCAAAGATCCAGTCAATGAGGCAGATGAATATCTGGGGAAACCACACTCAAAGAAGAGGAAGACTGGCTTAAGAAGCTCTCCATGATCTGGCTCCAACTAAGCAAAACAGTAGCATCAGGATAGCTCTTTTCACAGTGCCTAGACAACATTTACCAATCCAGTCAAGAAGGTGTTTAAACAATAATATTTGACTCTCAGAGTTTGAATAGAGCCCAGCAAGATGTCTGATAAGATCTCAAAAGCACATTTAGCTAAATATCTCCATTACTGGGTGTTATTTAAATCCTTGCTATGTGGCAGGCAGTGTCATTAGTGCTGAGAACAACTCCTCGGTGCATAAGTAGATAGGGTCTCCTATCCTTAAGGAGTTGACTTTCCATAGCGAGTAGAGGAGACACATTAAACACAGTTGACAACCTCATTATAAATTGTGATGAAGGACGGACCTTCAGGATGGCGGAGGAGTAAGATGTGGAGATCACCTTCCTCCCCACAAATACATCAAAAATACATCTACATGTGGAACAACTCCTACAGAATACCTACTGAAAGCTGGCAGAAGACCTCAGACTTCCCAACAGGCAAGAAACTCCCTGCATACCTGGCCGTGTGGCTGACAGGGTCTTGGTGTTCCGGCCGGGTGTCAGGCCTGAGCTTCTGAGGTGGGAGAGCCAAGTTCAGGACATTAGACCAAGAGAGACCTCCCAGCCCCATGTAATATCAATCAGTGAGAGCTCTCCCAGAGATCTCTGTCTCAATGCTAAGACCCAGCTCCACTCAACAACTAGCAAGCTCCAGTGCTGGACACCCCATGCCAAACAACTAGCAAGACAGGAACACAGCTGCACCAATTAGAAGAGAAGCTGCCTAAAATCATAATAAGTTCACAGACACCCCAAAACACACCACTGGACATGGTCCTGCCCACCAGAAAGACAAGTTCCAGCCTCATCCACTAGAACACAGGCACCAGTCCCCTCCTCCAGGAAGTCTACACAACCCACTACTGAGCCAACCTTACCCACTGGGGGGAGACACCAAAAACAATGGGAAATACGAAGCTGCAGCCTGTGAGAAGGAGACCCCAAACACAGTAAGTTAAGCAAAATGAGAAGACAGAGAAATACGCAGCAGGTGAAGGAGCAAGGTAAAAACCCACCAAAACAAACAAATGAAGAGGAAATAGACAGTCTATCTGAAAAAGAATTCAGAGTAATAATAGTAAAAATTATCCAAATCTTTGAAATAGAATGGAGAAAATACAAGAAACGTTTACAAGGATCTAGAAGAACTAAAGAGCAAACAAACAATGATGAAAAACACAATAAATGAAATTAAAAATTCTCTAGAAGGAATCAACAGCCAAATAACTGAGGCAGAAGAATGGATAAGTGACCAGGAAGATAAAATAGTGGAAATAACTACCACAGAGCAGAATAAAGAAAAAAGAATGAAAAGAATTGAGGACAGTCTCAGAGACCTTGGGGACAACAGTAAACGCAACAACATTTGAATTATAGAATACAAGAAAAAGAAAGGGCCTGAGAAAATATTTGAGGAGATTATAGTTGAAAACTTCCCTAATATGGGAAAGGAAATAGTCAAGTCCAGGAAGCACAGAGAGTCCCATACAGGATAAATCCAAGGAGAAACACACCAAGACACATATTAACCAAACTATCAAAAATTAAATACAGATTGGTTCAAGATGGCAGAGTAGAAGGACAAGCTCTCACTTCCTCCTGCGAGAACACCGGAATCACAACTAACTGCTGAACAATCATCCACAGGAAGACACTGGAACTCACCGAAAAAGATAACCCACATTCAAAGACAAAGGAGAAGCCACAATGAGACGGTAGGAGGGGCGCAATCACAATAAAATCAAACCCCATAACTTCTGAGTGTGTGACTCACAAACTGGAGAACACTTATACCACAGAAGTCCACCCATTGGAGTGAAGGTTCTGAGCCTCACATCAGGCTTCCCAACCTGGGGGACTGGCAACAGGAGGAGGAAATCCAAGAGAATCAGACTTTTAAGACTAGTGAGATTTGATTGCAGGACTTCGACAGGACTGGGGGAAACAGAGACTCCACTCTTGGAGGGCACACACAAAGTAGTGTGTGCATGAGGACCCAAGGGAAGGAGCAGTGACCCCATAGGAGACTAAACCAGACCTACCTGCTAGTGTTGGACGGTCTCCTGCAGAGTCAGGGGGTGGCTCTATCTCACCATGAGAACAAGGACACTGGCAGCAGAAGTTTTGGGAAGTGCTCCTTGGCATGAGCCTTCCCAGAGTCAGCCATTAGCCCCACCAAAGAGCCTGGGTAGTCTCCAGTGTTGGGTCGCCTCAGGCCAAACAAAGAACAGGAAGGGAGCCCAGCCCCACCCATTAGCAGTCAAGTGGATTAAAGTTTTACTGAGCTCTGCCAACCAGAGCAACATCCAGCTCTACCAACCACCAGTCCATCCCATCAGGAAACTTGCACAACCCTCATAAATAGCCTCATCTACCAGAGGGAAGACAGCAGAAGCAAGAAGAACTACAGTCCTGCAACCTGTGGAACAAAAACCACATTCACAGAAAGATAGACAAGATGAAAGGCAGAGGTCTATATACCAGATGAAGGAACAAGATAAAACCCCAGAAAAACAACTAAATTAAGTGGAGATAGGAAACCTTCCAGAAAAAGAATTCAAAATATTGATAGTGAAGATGATCCAAGACCTCAGAAAAAGAATGGAGGCAAAGATCGAGAAGATGCAAGAAATGTTTAACAAAGACCTAGAAGAATTAAAGAACAAATGAACAGACATGAACAATACAATAACTGAAATGAAAACTACACTAGAAGGAATCAATAGCAGAATAACTGAGGCAGAAGAATGGACAAGTGACCTGTAAGACAGAATGGCGGAATTCACTGCTGCAGAACAGAATAAAGATAAAAGAATGAAAACAAATGAAGACAGCCTAAGAGACCTCTGGGACAACATTAAATGCAAAAACATTCGCATTATAGGGGCCCCAGAAGGAGAAGAGAGAGAGAAAGGACCCGAGAAAATAATTGAAGAGATTATAGTCAAAAATTTCCCTAACATGGGAAAGGAAATAGCCACCCAAGTCCAGGAAGTGCAGACAGTCCCATACAGGATAAACCCAAGGAGAAACATGCTGAGACACATAGTAATCAAATTGGCAAAAATTAAAGACAAAGAAAAATTATTGAAAGCAGCAAGGGAAAAACGACGAATAACATACAAGGGAACTCCCATAAGGTTAACAGCTGATTTCTCAGCAGAAACTCTACAAGCCAGAAGGGAGTGGCATGATATACTTAAAGTGATGAAAGGGAAGAACCTACAATCAAGATTACTCTACACAGCAAGGATCTCATTCAGATTCGATGGAGAAATCAAAAGCTTTACAGACAAGCAAAAGCTAAGAGAATTCAGCACCACCAAACCAGCTGTACAACAAATGCTAAAGGAACTTCTTTAAGTGGGAAACACAAGAGAAGAAAAGGACCTACAAAAACAAACCCAAAACAATTAAGAAAATGGTCATAGGAACATATATATCGATAATTACCTTAAACGTGAATGGATTAAATACTCCAACCAAAAGACACAGGCTTATTGAATGGATACAAAAACAAGACCCATATATATGCTATCTACAGGAGACCCACTTCAGACCTTGGGACACATACAGACTGAAATTGTGGGGATGGAAAAAGATATTCCATGCTAATGGAAATCAAAAGAAAGCTGGAGTAGCAATACTCATATCAGATAAAATAGACTTTAAAATAAAGAATGTTAGAAGAGACAAGGAAGGACACTACATAATGATCAAAGTATCAATCTAAGAAGAAGATATAACAATTATAAATATATATGCACACAACATAGGAGCACCTCAATACATAAGGCAACTACTAACAGGTATAAAAGAGGAAATTGACAGTAATACAATAAGAGTGGGGGACTTTAACACCTCACTTACACCAATGGACAGATCATCCAAAATGAAAATAAATGCGGAAACAGAAGCTTTAAATGACACAATAGACAGAGAGATTTAATTGATATTTATAGGACATTCCATCCAAAAACAGCAGATTACACTTTCTTCTCAAGTGCGCATGGAACATTCCCCAGGATAGATCACATCTTGGGTCACAAATCAAGCCACGGTAAATTTAAGAAAATTGAAATCATATCAAGCATCTTTTCTCACCACAATGCTATGAGACTAGAAATGAATTACAGGGGAAAAAATGTAAAAAGCACAAAAACATGGAGGCTAAACAATACGTTATTAAATAACCAAGAGATCACTGAAGAAATCAGAGGAAATAAAAAAATACCTAGAGACAAATGACAATGAAAACACAACGATTCAAAATGTATGGGATGCAGCAAAAGCAGTTCTAAGAGGGAAGTTTATAGCTATACAAGCCTACCTCAAGAAAGAAGAAACATCTCAAATAAACAACCTAACCCTACACCTAAAGGAACTAGAGAAAGAAAAACAAACAAAAACCAAAGTTAGCAGAAGGAAAGAAATCAAGATCAGAGCAGAAATAAATGAAATAGAAACAAAGAAAACAATAGCAAAGATCAATAAAACTAAAAGCTGGTTCTTTGAGAAGATAAACAAAATTGATAAACCATTAGCCAGACTCATCAAGAAAAAGAGGGAGAGGACTCAAATCAATAAAATTACAAATGAAAAAGGAGAAGCTACAACAGACACTGCAGAAATACAAAGCATCTTAAGAGACTACTACAAGCAACTCTATGCCAATAAACTGGACAACGTGGAAGAAATGGACAAATTCTTAGAAAGGTATAACCTTCCAAGACTGAACCAGGAAGAAATAATAAATATAAACAGACCAATCACAAGTAATGAAATCGAAACTGTCATTAAAAATCTTCCAACAAACAAAAGTCCAGGACCAGATGGCTTCACAGGTGAATTCTATCAAACATTTAGAGAAGAGCTAACACCCATCCTTCTCAAACTCTTCCAAAAACTTGCAGAGGAAGGAACACTCCCAAAACTCATTCTATGAGGCCACCATCACCCTGATACCAAAACCAGACAAAGATACTACAAAAAAAGAAAATTAAGGACCAATATCACTGACGAATATAGATGCAAAAATCCTCAACAAAACACTAGGAAACAGAATCCAACAACATATTAAAAGGATCATACTCCATGATCAAGCAGGATTTATCCCAGGGATGCAAGGATTCTTCAACATACGCAAATCAATCAGTGTGATACACCATATTCACAAATTGAAGAAGAAAAATCATATGATCATCTCAATAGATGCAGAAAAAGCTTTTGACAAAATTCAACATCGATTTATGATAAAAACTTTCCAGAAAGTGGGCATAGAGGGAACCTACCTCAACATAATAAAGGCCATATACGACAAACCCACAGCAAACATCATTCTCAATGGTGAAACACTGAAAGCATTTCCTGTAAGATCAGGAACAAGACAAGGATGTCCACTCTCACCACTATTATTCAACATAGTTTTGGAAGTCCTAGCCACAGCAATCAGAGAAGAAAAATAAATAAAAGGAATACAAATTGGAAAAGAAATAAAACTGTCACTGTTTGCAGATGACATGATAGTATACATAGAGAATCCTAAAGATGCCACCAGAAAACTACTAGAGCTAATCAATTAATTTTTTTAAGTTGCAGGATACAAAATTAATGCACAGAAATCTCTTGCATTCCTATATACTAATGATGAAAAATCAGAAAGAGAAATTAAGGAAACACTCCCATTTACCACTGCAACAAAAGGAACAAAATACCTAGGAATAAATGAACCTAGGTTGACAAAAGACCTGTATGCAGAAAACTATAAGACACTGATGAAAGAAATTAAAGATGATACAAAGAGATGGAGAGATATACCATGTTCTTGGATTGGAAGAATCAATATTGTGAAAATGACTATACTACCCAAAGCAATCTACAGATTCAATGCAATCCCTATCAAATTACCAATGGCATTTTTTACAGAACTAGAACAAAAAATCTTAAAGTTTGTATGGAGACACAAAAGACCCCGAATATCCAAAGCAGTCTTGTGGGAGAAAAACAGAGCTGGAGGAATCAGACTCCCTGACTTCAGACTATACTACAAAGCTACAGTAATGAAGACAATATGGTACTGGCCCAAAAACAGAAACATAGATCAATGGAACAAGATAGAAATCCCAGAGATAAACCCACGCACCTATGGTCAACTAATCTATGACAAAGGAGGCAAAGATATACAATGGAGAAAAGACAGTCTCTTCAATAAGTGGTGCTGGGAAAACTGGACAGCTACATGTAGAAGAATGAAATGAAATTAGAACACTTCCTAACACCATACACAAAAATAAACTCAAAGTGGATTAGAAACCTAAATGTAAGACTGGACACTATAAAACTCTTAGAGGAAAACATATGAAGAACACTCTTTGAAATAACTCACAACAAGATCTTTTTTGATCCACCTCCTAGAGTAATGGAAATAAAAACAAAAATAAACGAATGGGACCTAATGAAACTTAAAAGCTTTTGCACAGCAAAGGAAACCATAAACAAAATGAAAAGACAACCCTCAGAATGGGAGAAAATATTTGCAAATGAATCAACGGACAAAGGATTCATCTCCAAAATATATAAACAGCTCATGCAGCTCAATATTCCAAAAACAAACAACCCAATCCAAAAATGGGCAGAAGACTTAAATAGACATTTCTCCAAAGAATACATACAGATGGCCATGAAGCACATGAAAACCTGCTCAACATCACTAATTATTCGAGAAATGCCAATCAAAACTACAATGAGGTATCACCTCGCACCTGTTAGAATGTGCATGATCAGAAAATCTACAAACAACAAATGCTGGAGAGGGTGTGGTAAAAAGGGAACCCTCCTGGTACTGTTGGTTAGAATGTGAATTGATACAGCTGCTATGAAGAACAGTGTGGAGGTTCCTTAAAAAACTAAAAATAGAACTACCATATGACCCAGCAATCCCAGTACTGGGCATATACCCAGAGAAAACCATAATTCAAAAAGACACATGCACCCCAATGTTCATTGCAGCACTATTTACAATAGCCAGGTCATGGAAGCAACCTAAATGCCCATCGACAGACGACTGAATAAAGACGATGCGGTAATATATACAATGGAATATTACTCAGCCATAAAAAGGAACGAAATTGGGTCATTTGTAAAGACGTGGATGAATCTAGAGACTGTCATACAGAGTGAAGTAAGTCAGAAAGAGAGAAACAAATTTCATATATTAACGCATATATGTGGAACCTAGGAAAATGGTACCGAGGAACTGTTTTTCAGGGCAGAAATTGAGACACAGATGTAGAGAACAAACGTATGGACACCAAGGGGGGAAAGCGGCGGGTGGTGGGGGTGGTGGTGTGATGAATTGGGAGATTGGGATTGACATGTATACACTGATGTGTATAAAATGGATGACTAAGAAGAACCTGCTGTATAAAAATATAAATAAAATAAAATTCAAAAATTCAAAAAAAAGAGAAAAGAATGTATTTATGTATCCCATACAAAAGTATACTATATAAAGAAGATCAATGATTCTCCAGAAAAAGTACCAGGGAATACAGCTTATTTTAAATAAAATATTTTCTTCCATAAATAAAAAATAAGAAAAGAGTCATGTACCACAATGTTCACTGCAGCTCTATTTACAGTAGCCAGGACATGGAAGCAACCTAAATGTCCATTGAGAGAGTAACAGATAAAGAAGATGTGGCACATATATGCAATGGAATATTACTCAGCCATAAAAAGAAACAGAATTGAGTTATTTGTAGTGAGGTGGATGGACCTAGAGTCTGTCATGCAGAGTGAAGTAAGTCACAAAGAGAAAAACAAATACCGTATGCTAACACATATATATGGAATCTAAAAAAATTATGGTTCCGAAGAACCTAGGGGCCAGAAAGGAATAAAGACTCAGATATAAAGAATGGATTAAGGACACGGAGAGGGGGAAGGGTAAGCTGGGATGAAGTGAGAGAGTGGCATTGACATGTATACATTACCAAATGTAAAATAGATAGCTAGTGGGAAGCAGCTGCATAGCACAGGGAGATCAGCTCGGTGCTTTGTGACCCACTAGAGGGGTGGGATAGGGAGTTTGGGAGGGAGATGCAAGAGTCAGGGTTTATGGGGATATAAGTATACATATAGCTGATTCACTTTGTTATACAGCAGATATGTAAAAGAGTATATATATAAATATATATATGTATAACTGACTCACTTTGCTGTACAGCAGAAACTAACACAACAATGTAAAGCAATTATACTCAAAGATTTTTTAAAAAATTGTGATGGAAAAAAGGAAACAAGGAAGAGCATGAGGTAGAGACTTGCAGGGTGAAGAGCTTGTTAATGTAGAGTAAAAGAAGAGGGACTTGGAGAAGATAAAATTGAAACTGATTCACCAGTGTGGGAGTGGAGCTGGCAGCCTATGCAATGGTGTGAGGCCTAGGGCACTTGGGAAAAGAGTGGAGTTACTGCAACTGTCTTCAACACTTGACAGATAGATTTGGGTGCATCTAAAATGATCTCCACAAAGCACTAGTCAACAATAGTCAAAAGGTAGGAACATCCAAATGTTCATCAGCTGATGAATGGGTAAACAAAATGTGGACTATCCATACAATGGAGCATTATTCAGCCATATAAAGGAATGAAGTACTGATTCATGCTACAGTGTGGGTTAATGTGGAAAACATGATGCTAAGTGAAAGATGTCAGCTATGAAAGACCACAAATTGTATGATTCTATTTTTTTTATTAAATTTTTTTTGAGTATAGTTGCTTTACAATGTTATTTTAGTTTCTGCTGTACAGGAAAGTGAATCAGTTATATATATATATATATATATATATATATATATATATATATATATATATATATATATATATATATATATATACGTTTTTTTAGATTCCCTTCCCATTTAGGTCACCACAGAGCAGTGAGTAGAGTTCTCTGAGCTATACAGTAGGTTCTCATTAGTTATCTATTTTATAAATAGTATCAATAGTGTATACACGTAAATCCAAATCTCCTAATTCCTCCCAACCTCACCCCCTTTCCCCCTTGGTATCCATATATTTGTGCTGTACGTCTGTGTCTCTATTTCTGCTTTGCAAATAAGATCATCTATACCATTTTCTAGATTCCACATATACGTGTTAATATATGATATTTGTTTCTCTGTTTCTGACTTACTTCACTCTGTATGACAGTCTCTAGGTCCATCCACATCTCTACAAATGACCCAATTTCGTTCCTTTATATGACTGAGTAATATACCATTGTATATATGTACCACATCTTCTTTATCTGCTTCTCTGTTGATGGACATTTAGGTTGCTTCCATGTTCTGTCTATTGTAAATAGTGCTGCAATAAACAACGGGGTGCATGTGTCTTTTTGAATTATGGTTTTCTCTGGGTATATGCCCAGTAGTGGGATTGCTGGGTCATATGGTATGTCTATTTTTAGTTTTTTAAGGAACCTCCATACTGTTCTCCATAAGGGCTGTATCAATTTACGCTTCCACCAACGGTGCAAGAGGGTTTCCGTTTCTCCACACCCTCTCAACCACTTCTTGTTTGTAGATTTTTTCTTTTCTGTAGAATATGCCTATTGTATTTTATTTTTAACAATTTTTTAAACATATTTATTGGAGTATAATTGCCTTACAATGGTGTGTTAGTTTCTGCTTTATAACACAGTGAATCTATACATAAAAATATATCCCCATATCTCCTCCCTCTTGCATCTCCCTCCCACTCTCCCTATGCCACTACTCTAGGTGGTCACAAAGCACTGAGCTGACCTCTCTGTGCTATGTGCCTGCTTCCCACTAGCTATTTTACATTTGTCAGTGTATATATGTCTTTGCTACTCTCTCACTTCATCCCAGCTTACCCTTTCCCCTCCCTGTGTACCCAAGTCCATTCTCTATGTCTGTGTCTTTATTCCTTTCCTGCCCCTAGGTTCTTCAGAACCTTTTTTTTTTTGTTTTTTAGATTCCATATATATATGTTAGCATACGGTATTTGTTTTTCTCATTCTGAATTACTTCACTCTGTATGGCAGACTCTAGGTCCATCCACCTCACTACAAATAACCCAGTTTTGTTTCTTTTTATGGCTGAGTAGTATTCCATTGTATATATGTGCCACATCTTTATCTGTTCATCTGTCAATGGACACTTAGGTTTCTTCCATGTCCTGGCTATTGTAAATAGAGCTGCAGTTAACATCGTGATACATGACACTTTTTGAATTATGGTTTTGTCAGGGTATATGCCCAGTAGTTGATGTTGAGCATCGTTGAGCATCGTATCATGTGTTTGTTGGCAATCTGTGTATCTTCTTAGGAGAAATATCTATTTAGGTCTTCTGCCATTTTTGGATTGCGTTGTTTGTTTTTTTGATATTGAGCTGCATGAGATGCTTGTAAATTTTGGAGATTAAACCTTTGACAGTTGCTTCATTGGCAAACATATTCTCCCATTCTGAGGGTTGTCTTTTCATCTTGTTTATGGTTTCCTTTGCTGTGCAAAAGCTTTTAAGTTTCATTAGGTCCCATTGTTTATTTTTGTTTTTATTTCCATTTCTCTAGGAGGTGGGTCAAAAAGGATCTTGCTGTGATTTATGTTATAAAGTGTTCTGCCTATCCTTTCCTCTAATAGTTTTCTGGTGTTTGGCCTTACATTTAGATCTTTAATCCATTTTGAGTTTATTTTTGTGTATACTGTTAGGGAGTGTTATAATTTCATACTTTTACATTTAGCTGTCCAGTTTTCCCAGCACCATTTATTGAAGAGGCTGTCTTTTCTCCACTGTATATTCTTGCCTCCTTTATCAAAGATAAGGTGACCATATGTGCGTTGGTTTCTCTCTGGGCTTTCTATCCTTTTGCATTGATCTATATTTTTGTTTTTGTGCCAGTACCATACTGTCTTGATTACTGTAGCTTTGTAGTATAGTCTGAAGTCAGGGAGCCTGATTCCTCCAGCTCTGTTTTTCTTTCTTAAGATTGCTTTGGCTATTTGGGGTCTTTTGTGTTTCCATACAAATTGTGAAATTTTTTGTTCTAGTTCTGTGAAAAATGCCATTGGTAGTTTGATAGGGATTGCACTGAATCTGTAGATTGCTTTGGGTAGTATAGTCATTTTCACAAAGTTGATTCTTCCACTCTAAGAACATGGTATATATCTCCATCTGGTTGTATCATCTTTAGTTTCATTCGTCAGTGTCTTATAGTTTTCTGCATACAGGTCTTTTGTCTCCTTAGGTATGTTTATTCCTAGATATTTTATTCTTTTGGTTGCAATGGTAAATGGGAGTGTTTTCTTAATTTCACTTTCAGATTTTTCATCATTAGTATATAGGAATGCAAGAGATTTCTGTGCATTAATTTTGTATCCTGCAACTTAAAAAAATTAATTGATTAGCTCTAGTAGTTTTCTGGTAGCATCTTTAGGATTCTCGATGTAGAGTATCATGTCATCTGCAAACAGTGACAGCTTTACTTCTTCTTTTCCAATTTGGATTCCTTTTATTTATTTTTCTTCTCTAATTGCTGTGGCTAGGACTTCCAAAACTATGTTGAATAATAGTGGTGAGAGTGGTCAACCTTGTCTTGGTCCTGATATTAGTGGAAATGTTTTCAGTTTTCCACCATTGAGGATGATGTTGGCTGTGGATTTGTCATATATGGCCTTTATTATGTTGAGGAAAGTTCCCTCTATGCCTACTTTTTGCAGGGTTTTTATCATGAATTGGTGTTGAATTTTGTTGAAAGCTTTCCCTGCATCTATTCAGATGATCATATAGTTTTTCTCCTTCAATTTGTTAATATGGTGTATCACATTGATTGATTTGCATATATTGAAGAATCCTTGCATTCCTGGGATAAACCCCACTTGATCATAGTGTATGATCCTTTTAATGTGTTGTTGGATTCTGTTTGCTAGCATTTTGTTGAGGATCTGTGCATCTATGTTCATAAGTGATATTGGCCTGTAGTTTTCTTTTTTTGTGACATCTTTGTCTGGTTTTGGTATCAGAGTGATGATGGTCTTGTAGAATGAGTTTGGGAGTGTTCCTCCCTCTGCTATATTTTGGAAGAGTTTGAGAAGGATAAGTGTTAGCTCTTCTCTAAATTTTTGATAGAATTCACCTGTGAATACATCTGGTCCTGGGCTTTTGTACTTTGGAAGATTTTTAATCACAGTTTCCATTTCAGTTCTTGTGATTGGTCGGTTCATATTTTCTGTTTCTTCCTGGTTCAGTCTCGGCAGGTTGTGCATTTCTAAGAATTTGTCCATTTCTTCCACGTTGTCCATTTTATTGGCATATAGTTGCTTGTAGTTATCTCTCATCATCCTTTGTATTTCTGCAGTGTCAGTTGTTACTTCTCCATTTTCATTTCTAATTCTATTGATTTGAGTCTTCTCCCTTTTTTTCTTGATAAATCTGGCTAATGGTTTATCAATTATGTTTATCTTCTCAAAGAACCAGCTTTTAGTTTTATTTATCTTTGCTATCATTTGCTTCATTTCTTTTTCATTTATTTCTGATCTGATCTTTATGATTTCTTTCCTTCTGCTAACTTTGGGGTTTTTTTGTTCTTCTTTCTCTAATTGTTTTAGGTGTAAGGTTAGGTTGTTCATTTGAGATGTTTCTTTTTTCTTAAGGTAGGCCTGTATAGCTATAAATTTCCCTCTTAGAACTGCTTTTGCTGCATCCCATAGGTTTTGGGTCGTTGTGTTTTCATTGTCATTGTTTCTAGGTATTTTTTGATTTCCTCTTTGATTTCTTCAGTGATCTCTTGGTTATTAAGTAGTGTGTTGTTTAGCCTCCATGTGTTTGTATTTCTTACAGATTTTTCCCTGTAATTGATATATAGTCTCATAGCGTTGTGGTCAGAAAAGATACTTGATACAATTTCAATTTTCTTAAATTAACCAAGGCTTGATTTGTGACCCAAGATATGATCTATCCTGAAGAATGTTCCATGAGCACTTGAGAAGAAAGTGTAATCTGCTGTTTTTGGATGGAATGTCTTATAAATATAAATTAAGTCCATCTGTTTAATGTATCATTTAAAGCTTGTGTTTTCTTCTTTATTTTCATTTTGGACAATCTGTCCTTTGGTGAAAGTGGGGTGTTAAAGTCCCCTACTATGATTGTGTTAATGTCGATATTCCCTTTTATGGCTGTTGGCATTTGCCTTATGTATTGAGGTGCTCCTATGTTGGGTGCATAAATATTTACAATTGTTATGTCTTCTTCTTGGATTGATCCCTTGATCCTTATGTAGTGTCCTTCTTTGTCTCTTGTAATAGTCTTTCTTTTAAAGTCTATTTTGTCTGATATGAGAATTGCTACTCCAGCTTTCTTTTGATTTCCATTTCCATGGAATATCTTTTTCAATCCCCTCACTTTCACTCTGTATGTGTCCCTAGGTCTGAAGTGGGTCTCTTGTAGACAGCATATATATGGGTCTTGTTTTTGTATCCATTCAGCCAGTCTGTGTCTTTTGGTGGGAGCATTTAATCCATTTACATTTAAGGTAATTATCGATATGTATGTTCCTCTTCCCATTTTCTTGAATGTTCTGGGTTTGTTATTGTAGGTGTTTTCCTTGTCTTGTGCTTCTTGCCTAGAGAAGTTCCTTTAGCATTTGTTGTAAAGCTGGTTTGGTGGTGCTGAACTCTCTCAGCTTTTGCTTGTCTGTAAAGGTTTTAATTTCTCCATCAAATCTGAACGAGATCCTTGCTGGTTAGAGTAATCTTGGTTGTAGGTTTTTCTCCTTCATCACTTTAAATATGTCCTGCCACTCCATTCTGGCTTGCAGAGTTTCTGCTGAAAGATCAGCTGTTAACCTTATGGGGATTCCCTTGTGTGTTATTTGTTGTTTTTCCCTTGCTGCTTTTAATATGTTTTCTTTATATTTAATTTTTGATAGTTTGATTAATATGTGTCTTGGCGTGTTTCTCCTTGGATTTATCCTGTATGGGACTCTCTGTGCTTCCTGGACTTGATTAACTATTTCCTTTCCCACATTAGGGAAGTTTTCAACTACAATCTCTTCCAATATTTTCTCAGTCCCTTTCTTTTTCTCTTCTTCTTCTGGGACCCCTATAATTCGAATGTTGGTGTGTTTAATGTTGTCCCAGAAGTCTCTGAGAGTGTCCTCAATTCTTTTCATTCTTTTTTCTTTATTCTGCTGTGCAGTAGTTATTTCCACTATTTTATCTTCCAGGTCACTTATCCATTCTTCTGCCTCAGTTATTCTGCTATTGATCCCTTCTAGAGAATTTTAAATTTCTTTTATTGTGTTGTTCATCTCTGTTTGTTTGCTCTTTAGTTCTTCTAGGTCCTTGTTAAACATTTCTTGTATTTTCTCCATTCTATTTCAAGATTTTGGATCATCTTTACTATCATTATTCTCAATTATTTTTCAGGTAGACTGCCTATTTCCTCTTCATTTGTTAGGTCTGGTGGGTTTTTGCCTTGCTCCTTCGTCTGCTGTATGTTTCTCTGTCTTCTCATTTTGCTTAACTTACTGTGTTTGGGGTCTCCTTTTCACAGGCTGCAGGTTCATAGTTTCTGTTGTTTTTGGTGTCTGTCCCCAGTGGCTAAGGTTGGTTCAGTGGGTTGTGTAATCTTCCTGGTGGAGGGGACTAGTGCCTGTGTTCTGGTGGATGAGGCTGGATCTTGTCTATCTGGTGGGCAGTTCCATGTGTGGTGGTGTGTTTTGGGGTGTCTGTGGCCTTATTATGATTTTAGGCAGCCTCTTTGCTAATGGATTGTGCTGTGTTCCTGTCTTGCTAGTTGTTTGGCATAGTGTGTCCTGCACTGTCGCTTGCTGGTGGTTGAGTGGAGCTGGGTCTTGGCGTTGAGATGGAGATGTCTGGGAGATTTTCACTGTTTGATATTACATGGAGCTGGGAGGTCTCATGTGGGCCAGTGTCCTGAACTTGGCTCTCCTACCTCAGTGGGACAGCCCTGACGCCTGGCTGGAGCACTAAGAACCTGTCCTCCACTCGGCTCAGAATATAAGGGAGAAAAGAAAGAAAGAAAGAAAGAAGAAGATAAAATAAAATAAAATAAAGCTATTAAAATAAAAAATAAAAAAAATATTTATTAAGGAAAATAAATTTTTTTAAGTAATAAAAAGAATAAAAATGGACAGACAGAACCCTAGGACAAGTGGTAAAACCAAAGCTATACAGACAAAATCACATACAGAAGCATACACATACACACTCACAAAAAGAAAAAAAGGGGAAAAGATATATATATCATTGCTCCCAAAGTCCAGCTCCTCAATTTGGGATGATTCGATGATTCGTTGTCTATTCAGGTATTCCACAGATGCAGGGTACATCAAGTTGATTGTGGTGATTTAATCCGCTGCTCCTAAGGATGCTGGGAAAAATTTCCCTTTCTTTTCTTTATTCGCACAGCTCTCAGGGTTCAGCTTTGGATTTGGACCCGCCTCTGCGTGTAGGTCGGCTGAGGGCGTCTGTTCTTCACTCAGACAGGACGGGGTTAAAGGAGCAGCTGCTTCGTGGGCTCTGGCTCACTCAGGCCGGGGGTGGGGGGAGGGGTACGGAATGCAGGGCGAGCCTGCAGCGGCAGAGGCCAGCGTGACGTTGCACCAGCCTGAGGCGTGCCGTGCGTTCTCCCGGGGAAGTTGTCCCTGGATCACAGGACCCTGGCAGTGGCGGGCTGCACAAGCTCCCAGGAGGGGAGGTGTGGATAGTGACCTGTGCTTGCACACAGGCTTCTTGGTGGCTGCAGCAGCAGCCTTAGCGTCTCATGCCCGTCTCTGGGTTCCACGCTGATAGCTGCAGCTTACGCCAGTTTCTGGAGCTGGTTTAGGCGATGCTCTGAATCCCCTCTCCCTGCGCACCAGGAAACAAAGAGGCAAGAAAAAGTCTCTTGACTCTTCGGCAGCTCTAGACCTTTTCCCAGACTCTCTCCCGGCTAGCTGTGGTGCACTAGTCCCTTCAGGCTGTGTTCACGCAGCCAACCCCAGTCCTCTCCCTGGGATCCGACCGAAGCCAGAGCCTCAGATCCCAGCCCCCACCCATCCTGGCAGGTGAGCAGAGAAGCCTCTCGGGCTGGTGAGTGCTGGTCGGCACTGATCCTCTGTGCGGGGATCTCTCCACTTTGCCCTCCGTACCCCTGTGGCTGTGCTGTTCTCCATGGCTCTGAAGCTTTGCCCCCTCCACCACCCACAGTCTCCACCCGTGAAGGGGCTTCCTAGTGTGTGGAAACCTTTCCTCCTTCACAGCTCCCTCCCACTGGTGCAGGTCCCGTTCCTATTCTTTGTCTCTGTTTTTTGTTTTTTCTTGTACCCTACCCAGGTACGTGGGGAGTTTCTTGCCTTTTGGGAGGTCTGAGGTCTTCTGCCAGCATTCAGTAGGTGTTCTGTAGGAGTTGTTCCACATGTAGATGTATTTCTGATGTATTTGTGGGGAGGAAGGTGATCTCCATGTCTTACTCTTCCGCCATCTTGAAGCTCCTCCTTCCCTTGATCATTTTGTAGTGTCTTTCTTTGTCTCTTGTAATAGTCTTTATTTTAAAGTCTATTGTGTCTGATATGAGAATTGCTACTCCAGCTTTGTTTGATTTCCATTTGCATGGCATATCTTTTTCCATCCCCTCACTTTTAGTCTGTATGTGTTCCTAGGTCTGAAGTGGGTCTCCTGTAGACAGCATATATACAGGTCTTGTTTTTGTATCCATTCAGCCAGTCTGTGTCTTTTGGTTGGGGCATTTAACCCATTTACATTTAAGGTAATTATCGATATTTATGTTCCTATTACCATTTTCTTAATTGTTTTGTGTTTATTATTGTAGGTCTTTTCCTTTTCTTGTGTTTCTTGCCTAGAGAAGTTCCTTTAGCATTTGTTGTAAAGCTTGTTTGGTGGTTCTGAATTCTCTTAGCTCTTGCTTGTCTGTAAAGATTTTAATTTCTCTGTCAAATCTGAATGCAATCCTTGCTTGGTAGAGTAATCTTGGTTGTAGTTTTTTCCCTTTCATCACTTTAAATATGTACTGCCACTCCCTTCTGGCTTGCAGAGTTTCTGCTGAAAGATCAGCTGTTAACCTTATGGGGATTCCCCTGTATGTTATTTGTTGTTTTTCCCTTGCTGCTTTTAATATTTTTTCTTTGTATTGAATTTTTGGTAGTTTGATTAATATGTGTCTTGTTGTGTTTCTCCTTGGATTTATCTTGTATGGGACTCTCTGCCCTTTCTGGATTTGATGAACTATTTCCTTTCCCATATTAGGGAAGTTTTCAACTATAATCTCTTCAAATACTTGCTCAGTCCCTTTCTTTTCCTCGTCTTCCGAGACCCCTATAATTCGAATGTTGGTGCTTTTAATGTTGTCCCAGAAGTCTCTGAAACTGTCCTCAATTCTTTTTACTCTTTTTTCTTTATTCTGCTCTGTAGTAGTTATTTCCACTCTTTTATCTTCCTGGTCACTTATCCATTCTTCTGCCTCAGTTATTCTGCTGTTGATTCCTTCTAGGGAATTTTAAATTTCATTTATTGTGTTGTTCATCATTGTTTGCTCTTTAGTTCTTCTAGATCCTTATAAACGTTTCTTGTATTTTCTCCATTCTATTTCGAGATTTTGGATCATCTATACTGTCATTACTCTGAATTCTTTTTCAGGTTGACTGCCTATTTCTTCTTCATGTGTTAGGTCTGGTGGGTTTTTACCTTGCTCCTTCATCTGCTGTGTGTTTCTCTGTCTTCTCATTTTGCTTAAGTTACTGTGTTTGGGAGTCTCCTTTTCTCAGGCTGCAGGTTCGTAGTTTCCGTTGTTTTTGTTGTCTGCCCCCAGTGGGTAAGGTTGGTTCAGGGGCTTGTGTAGGCTTCCAGGTGGAGGGGACCAGTGCCTGTGTTCTGGTAGATGAGGCTGGATCTTGTCTTTCTTGTGGGCAGGACCGTGTCTGGTGGTGTGTTTTGGGGTGTGTATGACCTTATTATGATTTCATGCAGCCTCTCTGCTACTGGGTCAGGTTGTGTTCCTGTCTTGCTAGTTGTTTGGCATAGGGTGTCCAGCACTGTATGTTGCTGTTCCTTGAGTGGAACTGGGTCTTAGTGTTGAGATGGAGATCTCTGGGAGGGCTTTTGCCATTTGATACTACGTGGAGGTAGGAGGTCTCTGGTGGACTAATGTCATGAACCTGCTCTCCCACCTCAGAGGCACAGGCCTGACTCCTGGCTGGAACACCCAGACTCTGTCAGCCACATGGCCAGGCACTTGGGGAGTTTCTTGCCTTTGGGGAAGTCTGAGGTCTTCTGCCAGGGTCCAGTCGGTGTTCTGTAGGAGTTGTTTCACATGTAGATGTATTTGTCATGTGTTTGTGGGTACGAAGGTGATCTCCACGTCTTACTCCTCCGCCATCTTGAAGGTCTCTCCCATTTGTAGATTTTTTAATGATGGTCATTCTGACTGGTGTGAGGTGATACCTCATTGTAGTTTTGATTTGCATTTCTTTAATAATTAGTGATGTTGAGCATCTTTTCATGTGTTTGTTTGGCCATCTGTATGTCTTCTTTGGAGAAATGTCTATTTTGGTCTTCTGCCCAATTTCTGATGTTGTTTGTTTTTTTGATATTGAGCTGCATGAGCTTCTTGTAAATTTTGGAGATTAAACCTTTGTCAGTTGCTTCGTTTGCAAATATTTTCTCCCATTCTGAGGGTTGTCTTTTTGTCTTGTTTATGGTTTCCTTTGCTGTGCAAATGCTTTTAAATTTAATTAGGTCCCATTTGTTTACTTTTGTTTTTATTTTCATTACTCTAGGCAGTCAAAAAAGATCCTGCTGCGATTTATGTCAAAGAGTGTTCTGCCTATGTTTTCCTCTAAGAGTGTTATAGTATCTGACCTTACATTCAGGTCTTTAATCCATTTTGAGTTTATTTTTGTGTATGGTGTTAGGATGTATTCTAATTTTATTCTTTTACATATAGCTGTCCAGTTTTCCCATCACCACTTATTGAAGAAGCTGTCTTTTCTCCATTGTATATTCTTGCCTCCTTTGTCATAGATTAGGTGACCATATGTGTGTGGGTTTATCTCTGGTCTTTCTATCCTGTTCCATTGATCTATATTTCTGTTTTTGTGCCAGTATCATCCTGTCTTGATTACTGTAGCTTTGTAGTGTAGTCTGAAGTCAGGGAGCCTGATTCCTCCAGCTCCATTTTTCTTTCTCAAGATTGCTTTTGCTATTCGGGGTCTTTTGTGTTTCCATACAAATTGTAAAATTTTCTGTTTTAGTTTTGTGAAAAATGGCTTTGGTAATTTGATAGGGATTGTATTGAATCTGTAGATTGCTTTGGGTAGTATAGTCATTTTCACAATATTGATTCTTCCAGTCCAAGAACATGGTATATCTCTTCATCTATTTGTGTCATCTTTGATTCCTTTCATTAGCATCTTATAGTTGTTGGTGTATAGGTCTTTTGCCCCCTTATGTAGGTTTATTATGTAAAACCTTCAGAATAGGAAAATCTGTAGAGGCAGAGAGGAGGTTGTTAGTTGCAAGGAGCTGGGGGAAGGAGGAAATAGGAAGTGACTACTAACAGATATGTGGTTTCCATTTATGGTAAAGAAAAATTATGGAACTAGATAGTGGTAATGGTTGCACAACATTGTGAATGTACTTAATGCCACTGAACTGTACACTTCAAAATGCTGAAATGGTAAATCTTATGTTATTTATATTTTACCTCAATAAAAATGTAGTAAAGAAATGGTATCAAAGGCAGATCTGTCTGTAACAACTCTAACTTTCCAGTTTACCAGACTTCTTACACTTCAGTTCACATGCTTGGAAAGCAGGCAATGGATAGCAGAAGTGAGTGGACCATATTTTCTGTCCCTCCCAAACCACTTCCTCTCTCTTGCCCCCTTGAAACTACAAAAAAATTGCATGAGTTCCCTCCTTCTCTCTTGAAAAACATGTGTACAGGGAAAAACTGTACCACCTTACAGTTGCACCATAAATAGTGAATGCCAGAGGCAATAATATATCATATAGCAGCTGTTTATGCTTCGTATCATCTGTGGGCTCTCAGAAGCCTCACCCAGGTCTTAATGGTTTTGTTCTTATTGAACTGTGTTCTTTTTCAGAATGTGTGCTTCTAAATCATAATTTTAAGGTCAACATCATTTCTGACTGGTACCATAAAAGTTTAACAAGTATGACTAAACCATGCCTGGCTTCCTACTTTTATTTTCCAGTATGTATCAGAAAGCATACTAGCAGGAGATCAAATGCTCAGGTTGAGCTTCATGGTAGATGTTGTAGAGGTAAAGACCCAACATCTTCTTCCAAGAAGCTAGAACAGGAGCAGGCAAAAATATTAACCCTTTAGTGAATGGACAGTGATATCTCATGGATTCGTAGGTTCTAGGGCACCTTCTTATGCACTAGCATGGAGCTATAGAGAAACCACAGGCTTTGGAGTCAGACAGGTGTTTTAAAATCTCAGGTCATCCATTCAGCTAACTGTTGGGCAATGGACAAACAACTAAATTTCACTAAGCTACAATTTTCTCATCCATTAAATGGGGATGGTTGTTAAAAGAAGTAAAAAGTATATATCAAAAGCAATTAACACAACATAATAGCTCATAGAAACCACTCAATAAATGGAATATTGATTACTCAATAAAAATATTAATATTGGCCACAGCAATAACCAGAAACTGTTTTTCAGGGAAGAAAGTAAGCAATTGTTTGAAGTGTTGATTCACTAATATAGAGAAGACAAAGACCAGCTTTAGCCAAACTCAATTTCCTTAATAGATATAGGCCTATTCTGATTGTCTGTTTCTTCTTGTGTGAGTTTTGGAAAATTGTGTCTTTCAAATTATTGGTCTATTTCATCTTGGTTATCACATTTGTGGTCATAGAATTGTCCATAGTATTACTCCTTAACCTTTCAATGTCCATAGGATATGTAGTAACGTCCCCTCTTTCAAGATGGAGTGTTCATTTACAGATTGAAGAAGATTAAGAGAGAAGGAATATTTGGAGGCAAGATCATCAAATCCCCAGTTTTGGGCTGGTTAAATCAGAGATACCTATAAAACATCTAAATGGAGAAGGTGAGTAGCAGTTGAATGAACAAGTTACAGTATAGTATATCCTGTCAGCCTTTCAGTTTGAAGAAGAGGGAGGGATGAACTGTATCAAATACTGCAGGTAGAGCAACTAAAATATGGAGAAGTTTAATCTTTCAATTGAGCAATCTTAGAATTTGCTGACAAGAACAGTTTCGATGGAGTTGTGGCTCCAAAACTTGATTAGAATGGATTCAAGACAAAGTGAGAGTAGAGGAATTGGAGACTGAGGAAAGTAAACTCTTTGGAGGAGTGAATTAGTTTGAATCCTCTGAGAAGCAGATTCCCAGATGAAATAAAATGTGCAAGGATTTTATTAGGAAACATACCTGTGTTAGAGAAGGTGGGGAGAGAGCGTAAAAAGATTGGGATAGTCGTTCAACTGCTTGTAAGTCTGACTTTCATGAGGGAGAAAGGGACTGAAGTTTGGATGGACATGTCATAGACTACCATGTGGCTAAAGGACATTTCCACAAGGCTATCAGAGAGTTGTAGCCA
Source organism: Balaenoptera physalus (assembly GCF_965194825.1). NCBI lineage: Eukaryota > Metazoa > Chordata > Mammalia > Artiodactyla > Balaenopteridae > Balaenoptera > Balaenoptera physalus. The sequence goes on along the minus strand of NC_138882.1, from coordinate 145,128,617 downwards.
AAAGCATCAGTGGAGTCTTATTTAGTGAAATAAACGTACCTGCTTTAGTGTTCCTGCTATACTTGGCCACTGACTAAGTCGCTTGAGTGAAACATGGCCTGGGTGCAAGTGTAGAGGTAGATTTTAGAGCATAGCAATTGGGTTCTTGGTCATTTACACTCCCTGTAGTTGGAGGTCACCATATGCATTCTCACAGCCACCGTAAGGATTTTTTTCTGTAAAAGCGGAGAGGGAAGTACATGGAGGAAAATATGTTCTCTTTATAAGATGGGAAAATTTACATGTCTGTGTGATTATGAAAATTTGTGACATAAGAAATAAAGTGGAGAAGTGCTGGAGCTATTCTTGAGTGGGTGACAGAAAGTGGGACTTGGTGTAAAAGTGGAGGTGTTGAAGTCCATAGGGTACATGAAGAGTTTATGCGTCATAAGAAAAGCTAAAGAAGAAACAGGTGAATATATTTTCTGATGTGAGCTGTTAAAGTTATCTTCTGATTGCTTCTTTCTTCTGAGGGAAATAGTAAGCAAGGTCTAAGCTGAGAGGAAGTATGCGAGTAGGTGTCATGGTTTGGGGAAAGAGAAAAAGGTGTAGAGTAGTTACATAAGAGAATAGGAGGATGAGTGAAATTAGCATGAATACCAAGCAGTCTTAAAGTTCTGCTTGAGTTTAATGGTCATGAATGTAAAATGAGACCAATCAGCAGGGTTTTGGTTTTTCTCTAATCAGTTCTGCTGTGAAGATGTTGGAGAGTAGGTAGAGAATTTTATTTAACTGGGGTTGGCATTAAAAGTAAATTTTAAAATTTCCAATTTTATATTGTATTTAATTATATTTTTGTGAGTAACTTTTCACTGCATTAGTTACATTACGGTCAGAGAGGATGGTCTGTATGATGACAATTCTTTGAAATCGGTTGAGATTGCATTATGGCCTAGGACAGTTTTTCGTGAAGAGTCTGCATGTGTTTAAATAGGATGTGTGTTCTCTGACATTGATTCGAGACTGATATAGATAGATAGATAGATAGATAGATAGATAGATAGATAGATAGATATTCATTAAATCAAACATGTTAGTTGTGTTGTTCAAATTTTCTAGATCTTTACTGACCTTTGTGCTTAATTTTTCACAGATAATTGTGTTATAATATTCTAATAGGTCATAGGTTTATCTCTTTCTATCTGAAGTTTCACTTTCACTTTTTTGCTTTACATTATTTTGAGGTTATCTTAAGTCCATATAGATTTAGAATCATTAAAATTACCGGGGAATTAAAACTTACTATTTTGTAGTAACCTTTTCTATTTTTAAAAATGCTTTGGACTTTCACATCAGTTTTATTTAATTTTGACATAACTGATATAAATTTCTTTTGGATAGTATTTCCTAAGAAATCTCATTTAATCTTCACAAAATTCCCTGAAGTGGAATTTAGCGTTCTCTCTTCTACAGCAGGAAAACTGTAGCTCAAAGGGCAAAAGCATCTGTCTCAATGCTAGTAAGCAACAGACCTGGGAGTTGAAGTCAACATTTCCTACTTCTCATGTTACCCTTACTTCAGCATACTGCCTCTGAGGAATTAAGTGGTGAAGTAGAGTGAAGGATAAGGTGCTATAGGGACAGAGCTGAGTAATTGGCAATTGATGAATTCTTCCTGGGAAGAATCTTCCAAGGAAGCATCAGACAGCAGGGCAGGTGATATTGGAGAACAGCCTTGAATAATTAATACAAGTTTTCCAGGTGAACAAGGAAGGAAAAAGCATTCTAGGCTAAGAAGACATGAGGTATATAATGTATCTAAGTTTTTGTTCCTTGAAGGAATTAATCTAAACTTTCTATTTCATCCCCAGACATGAAATAGGTGCTTAGTAAGGGTTTATTGGCTTAATTTTATTTAGTCATTCTCTTTGTTCCATGTAGCAGACATGCTATTTGCCTCTCTAATATTGTCCTACCCTTTCTTCTTAGCAAGATAACCCTAGTTACTATGGAGGCAGCAGTGTGCCCAGATAAAAGACTATGTATGGTTCCCAGTCTCCCTTACAGCTTGAGATATAAACAGAATCTGTTGGGAGGACCTATGGGAAAGTCCCGTAAGTGATGGAGAGACAGCTAATCTGTCCCTTTTGCCCTTCACTCTATGTTCTGATTCCTGATTAGAATCATAAATTTATAGTCATGGGTCCAGTGGCTATCTGAGACCATGGGTCAGCTGTGAGGATGGAAACTACATGGTAGTGACAATAAAATTGAAAGGCAGAAGGAGCTTGGGTCTCTGATGACAATGTGAGGTCACCATACCAATCCTGAATGTCTATTTTAAAACATATTTTATGTGAAAAATAAATTTTTCTTGTTTATGCCACCATTATTTCTATTCTCTGCTATGAGCAGCCAAATACAATTCTCAACTAATATATCCCAAATTCAACATCCTTTTCAGGAATGTAGGTGACTGGCACATTTAAAAATAATTGTGGCTAGAAATTACTATTTGGAAAATGCACAGAAATACAGAGAGAATTTCCCAGCTGGACCCCATTCCCAAGGAGGATCTCAAAGACAGTTTTATGCCAACTGTATAACCTGGAGGAATTCCAGAATCCCTTCAGGAAGAGAAAGTGGCTGCTGAAACTGCTATACTTTAGTGGAAACTGAAAGGCTGGAAGGATGACCTTTCAAGAAGAACAAATGTTATTAAATAATGGAGTTTTTCCCACCTCCTACAACAGTCAATAGCAAAAGGATGAAAAGGGAATCCTATTCTTCTATTAATAACTCCTCAGTCAGTCTCATGCTGACGAAGCAGAAAGCAACTGTAAAATTAGCAGTTTTGCCTGCAAATTAGCCTCTTGCAAAGCCATAAAAAGAGAAAAGGAATTAAGGAAAATTCTATTAATGGAGTCAAGGATGGAAAACCAAGAGTGATAGGGCATAAATACCCAGACAACTGATACGTATTTTTAGGAAGATATTACCCAGGTTTTAAATAGCTGCTTATAGCTGTGTATGAAGAACGTGTTAATTTATAGCCCTTGGATCAGTGTCCTTTCTTAATGGCTCCTTGGAGCAAATCTGTCAGAACTTGAAGAGCACAAGGTTTAGGTTGATATTAATAAAAACCACCCCATCCACCCCTAGCTGAGATATTACTACTCCACTTTAGAATGACAATGCAGTAATTGGAAAGAGGTTTAACTTCAGAGGCAGACAAAGTTAGATTTGACTCTGGCTCTGCTCCTTCACTAGCCTGGGGAAAGTCTTTCATCATTCTGTGCCTCTATTTTATCTTCTATCAAAGCAGATGGTGATTGTGCTTCATTGTGTTAAGAGCATTAAATTAAGTACCATGCAAAGAATTTGGTCCCTAGTAGGTTGTTAGAAAATGTTAGCCCCTTTCTACTTTCCCTTCCTTATTAGAGGGCCAGGGACATCAAACCTTCTCGCAAACGTATACAAAGCAGTTAAATTTAGTTCTGGGTAATTCTCCCCGTAAGAAGATCAGTCCCTACAGAGGAGCTGAACACATTTTTATAATTTATGACTGGTCTCAGGCAACAGGCTCCCATTTGCAATTTTATGAAAATAATAAATCAATATCCAATAATGGGGGATAATCTCAGGAAAGAAACTGAGACTCCTTTAACAATAAAAAGGCAGGAGACTCCATTTCCAACAAGGAACATAGGCCGGAGACCTTTGAAATGCGTACAATTTTTTTTTAATTTGCTTTTTATTTATTTATTTTTGACATCTTTATTGCAGTATAATTGCTTTACAATGGTGTGTTAGTTTCTGCTTTATAACAAAGTGAATCAGCTATACATATACATATATCCCCATATCTCCTCCCTCTTGCCTCTCCCTCCCACCCTCCCTATCCCACCCCTCTAGGTGGTCACAAAGCACTGAGCTGATCTCCTTGTGCTATGTGGCTGCTTCCCATTAGCTATCGATTTTACATTTGGTAATGTATATATATGTCCATGCCACTCTCTCGCTTCGTCCCAGCTTACCCTTCCCACTTCCCGTGTCCTCAAGTCCATTCTCTACATCTGCATCTTTATTCCTGTCCTGCCCCAGGTTCTTCAGAACCTTTTTTTTTTTTTTTTAGATTCCATATATATGTGTTAGCAAACGGTATTTATTTGTTTATCTCCTTCTGACTTACTTCACTCTGACTTCACTCTGTATGACAGACTCTAGGTCCATCCACCTCACTACAAATAACTCAATCATTTGTAGGTTTGGTGGTTTCCACAGTCTTAGGCATTTAATACTTAAATTCTAAGAGGAAGTGAGGAGTTTGGGGCTTTGTTGGAGGCCTTGGGTGAGTCTTAATCACTCCTGCTTTCTTAGTTCAAGACAGTATTTCACACCTGAAACACATTTTCACTCCTAGGTCTGAAAAATGACAAGATATAGACAAAGCAATTAAATCCACAGTGCACATGGAGGGCAAACAGTCTTTGAAAGTGGATAAATCATTGAGAAAGACCTTAACAGCACTTTTAAAAAGTCTTTTTCTGGGCCTCCCTGGTGGTGCAGCGGTTAAGAATCCACCTGCCAATGCAGGGGACACGGATTCGATCCCTGGTCCAGGAAGATCCCACATGCTGCAGAGCAACTAAGCCTGTGCGCCAAAACTACTGAGCCTGTGCTCTAGAGCCTGCAAGCCACAACTACTGAGCCCACGTGCCACAACTACTTAAGCCTGCGTGCCTAGAGCCCGTGCTCCACAACAAGAGAAGCCACCTCAGTGAGAAGCCCGCACACCGCAACAAAGAGTAGCCCCCACTCACCACAGCTAGAGAAAGCCCGCGTGCAGCAATGAAGACCCAATGCAGCCAAAAATAAATGAATAAATAAATTTAATTAAAAAAATATTTTTCTAATTGGTGACTGTAGCTTATAAGACTGGGCCAACTTAGAAAAATCTAACTATCCTGGTAATACTCATCAGAGTCACCTCCAAATGTTGTAATGTAATGCCAGAATCATTCCCCTCCAAGCTCTTCATATCCTAAGATCATAGAATCTGGTTTACGTGGGACTCTTAAAAATAAGTAATAATTTAAATTCCTCAACAACATCACCACTGAGTAGTCTTCCTACTTGTGTTTGACCACCTCCAGCAACAGAGAGGAACATTCTTCTGAGAGAAGCTCTAACATGCTCGGCAATAGTTTGCACAGAGGATATGTATTCATTTCCTAGGGTTGCCATCACAGCACATCACAAACTAGGTGGCTTAAAACTACTGAAGTTTATTGTGTCACAGTTCTGAAGGCCAGAAGTTTAAAATCAAGTCAGGGGGCTTCCCTGGTGGCGCAATGGTTGAGAATCCGCCTGCCAATGCAGGGGACACGGGTTCGAGCCCTGGTCTGGGAGGATCCCACATGCCGCGGAGTGGCTGGGCCCGTGAGCCATAATTACTGAGCCTGTGCGTCTGGAGCCTGTGCTCCGCAACAAGAGAGGCCACGATAGTGAGAGGCCCGCGCACCGCGATGAAGAGTGGCCCCCGCTTGCCACAACTAGGGGAAGCCCTCGCACAGAAACGAAGACCCAACACAGCCATAAATAAATAAAAATTTTAAAAAAAATTAAAATTAAAAAAAAAAAAAAAAAATTCAAGTCAGGGCCATGCTCCCTCTGAAACCTGTAGGGAATAATTCTTCCCTGCTCCTAACTTCTTACTTCTGCATTGCTACAACCCTACAAGCATCCTTTGTATATGTAATGTTCCATACATATATTTGTGTTCCATACATATGGTTGTGTTGACTTTGTCCCTGGCAGAATTTTCCACTCTAAGTAAAACAAGTCTCCTTAAAAAAAAAAAAAAAAAAAAAAAAAAGGAGGACCGAGTTGCAGCTGAAGATCCTGGCAGCAGGGCCATGTTCATGAACATGAGCTGAATTCCTTCCAAGATTGGTCAACAGTGGAGAGAGACTGTGAAAGGAAGTATAGAAAACTGCAGCAGCTGGAAGAGCAGACCAGGAGGCTGCGAAAGGACATGAAGAAGAAGAGTCCCAGTGCTGACCTGGTCATCAAATCTGCTGTGAAGATGTCCTTAGACTTACTCTCTAATCCCCTCTGCCAGCAAGACCAGGACTTACTGAACATGGTGACCACCCTGGACATGGTCATGAAGTGGATGGATACCTTCAACCAGGAAAAAGTGAACCAGATCTGAAAGACCATTATTGAACCCTGAAAAAGTTTGGCAGTGTCTTCCAGAACCTCAACATGGTGGTGAGAAGGTGGTGGGAAGCAGCCTTCCTATATACTAGGACTATAGGTGATTGCAGGCCAAGGTGGAGAAGTACGAGGAAAAGGAGAAGGCAGGGCCGGTGCTGCCCAGAAGAGCTGTGGCTTGTATGGGATGACCTTGGAGCCGAGAACAAACAGCTCCTGGATGAGCCGCTGAGGTTCTACAACAGCCAACTCCACTCCTTCCATCTCAGCTTTGAGTCCCTCATCCAAGAGCAAGTCAGGAAACGCATAAGATCTTTGGAGACTTGACCCAACATCTTGACCAGCCTGGACACCTGCATGAAGTCTGGGCAGCAGGAGTGGGAGAATGAGACCAAACTGAGGGAGCCCAGAGCCTCTCTATTGTGGCTGATGACTAAATCCCTGTTCCCCTCAGAAGATTCCTAGGACACCAGTCAGCCTCTTGAGCCTTTGCCCTTTTCAAGTTCAGGTTCAGATGTCAGCCTAGCAGAAGGCCCTCCCTTGGGAGAAGTATGGTACCTGGCAGGTTGGAGACAGAGGCGGCTCCCACTCTGCCTCACCAGCCCTTTGGAATGAGCTTGGCACCAGGAACCCCAAGCAGGCTGCTGTCTCCCCACGCAATAGCAAGAGCCAGGAGACACAGGTAAGCAGTGTAGCAAACCCCAGGGACTTTCTTATTTCCAAACTGTTCAAAGTACATCCTGGCCTAGAGCCAGAGCAAGCTTCCAGCCTTCAAAGGGCATGGGCTTTCTCAGCTTACTTGAGGTCCTAGTCTTGCCTGAGTGGTTGAGATCACATTTACCTCCAAAAGAACTATCCTGGGAGTCCGCGCATCCTTGTTTCCTTTCCACTTCAAAGACTCTCCCCTGTCCTGGAAGAGGCCCTGCCCTCCAAGAATGTGTGTAGCTGGGAATTCAGCCTTCCCTCTGAGAGCTGTGGTCCTGCAGCTTTAACAAGCCCCTCACTCCAACCTCCCAGCATGGCAAAGGCTGGTTTATCCCACTTCTATGCCTTAGGTCAAGTGCAAGGAAGGGCTACAAGTCTTGTAAGTTCCCTAGGTAACCGGGATTCAACTCATGTAAGTATCCTACCACACAAAATGTCACAGATGGAGTCACAGCCTCAAAGCAAGGACAGTGGGTTTGTGCTGGCAGTTGGGCTGGGTCAGAAAGAGAAAGCAATGTCTTGAGGCCATTCTTCAGGGAAAGGCACTAGGAACAGGCAGTCCCATGGACTTCTGAGATGAATTCTAGACACCTGACAGCTGCCAGGAGGAACAACTGCCTGAGGATGTTCAACGGAAGATGCATTTGGGTTTGTGCAGCCTCGGACCTTGGTAGACATCGAACTGAGACCCCAGAGTTCCCTGCCAGAAGCCTGTGTCTCTCTGCTCTAGGTGTTGCCTCATGTGTTCAGTTGACTGAAGACAACAAAGGAGGGGTTCAGGTCAGAGAATCAGACCACACCTTTGCAGCAATCAGCCCCAAGTGGTCAGGACTAAACTGACAGCTTGCCATTTTTGCCCACACCCATCCTCTTAGGACCAACAAGGGGAAGCCAAATATGCTCTCCCTCACCAGTTACGTAGGATGCCCGTCTTCTAGTCAGCCCACCTCCAGCTTCCCCACTCCCTCAACCTTCCATCAGGCCACACCTTCCCCTTTTGCTACCATAAAGCTTTTCAACTCCTCTTTCTGCCTTGGATTTGGGTCTGTGCCAAATTCAAGCTATAGTAGTGGCTGCCTCCCTTGCTGACAATAAGCAGTGCTTGCTCTTATTTGGGGGATCTTTGTTTACAGAGTTTGTTAATTTGAGGAGCAAAAAAACCACTCAGAATAACATGCGGCCCCCAACCCCCAAATATCTAGGCAGGTTTTCGTTATACTTTGCTTATTGATAGGTTAGTTCCATTTATGAATGTTTTTTAAAAAAAATCTTTATTGGAGTATAATTGCTTGACAATGTTGTATTAGTTTCTGCTGTATAACAAAGTGAATCAGCTAGATGTATACATATATCCCCATATCCCCTCCCTCGTGCATCTCCCTCCCTGCCCCCCTATAATTTATGAAGTTTTATACATCAAAAAGCTTTGAATTTGACCAGGATGTTGATTAATTCATCTCTGAAAAAGTAAGTGGCATTTAATTTAGCTAGTATATTTTATAGCATTAAGCCGCTTATGCATTAGGTAGCTTCTCAAGATGTTATTCTATGCACAGTGGCATTTAGCAGATAGAACAGAGTGCATCATCTCATCTAGAAACACAGACGAGTCTCATTTGAGAGCTGTATGCTAAATAACCGATACTTTGAGACAAAAGTACTCCTAACCTGAGTTTCCTACCACCAATATGGACTTCTTACTCTGAGGGCCTGTCTTTCTGGCCACATTTTATAATGCCAATGAAGACATGCCAGAGATTACCTAGTGTGTAATAACTCGGCATTAGAGCACCAGGTCTGTCCAATGGTGGTGGCGGGCACTATTATTATACTCAGGTAAATAAAGGTCCATTTTTAAAAATGCCAATTCAAGATACAAATCAAGGGTACAGGATACTCAGAACTGAGTTTTGAGCAGTGTGGTATCCTGAAGGCTTCCAAACTTCAGTTGTTTGCCAGCCATTCTTGGCATTCCTTGGATCATAGACAACCCACTCCAGTCTCTGCCTCTATCATGAAATGGCCATATTCCTCCTGTGCAAATCTCCCCTCTTATAAGGACACCAGTCACATTAGATTAAGGGCCCACCCTACTGCAGTATGACCTTATCTTAACTAATCACATCTGCAATGACTCTATTTCCAATTAAGTTCACATTCTGTACCAGGGGTTAGGACTTTGAAGTTCAGCCAAACCCACTTAGTTACCAAGTGACCTTAGCCAAGTTACCTAAGCCACAGTTTCATCTTCTAAAACATGGAACTAAACTTTGAGAAAATTAAATAAATTAATGGCTGGGGAGTGTATATCAAGATGATTAGCACAAGGTGGGCACTAAAGAAATGCTATTTTTTCCTTTCCCAATACCAAGACTTTATTGTCTGATCAGTTTATTTATTTATACATTTATTCTTTCAGCAAAGATTTTTTGAGCACCTAATATATGCCAAGTACTAAGGTATCATTCATGTAACAGAAAAAGACAGACACAATCCTTTCCCTTACGGAGGTTACCATCCAACTCTATCCTGGATTTTAACTGAAGAGTTTATTTAGCAAAATGCCCAAAGACCTTTAAGATAAGAAGAATGTTCACTAGCCCACAGCCTGACTATTGAAGAGTAATAAAGGGAAAAAGAACTAACATTTATTGAGTGTTTATCATGAAGTAGATGCTGTGCTAGATGAGTTATATAATATCTCGTTGAATCCCCCAAAATCTGGGGACATATGTTCAATTAAGTAAACTGGGATTCAGAGACGTGAAGAAAGCTGCCTATGAGCTCTCAGCTAGTAATTACTAGAGCTTCTTTCCCCTCTGCTGCACCTAGGAGTCTATGTGCTGTTGGTCAGGCATTTAGTCATCAAATTGAAGACACAGGATGTAGAGATGCGTGAAGAACAGTGGCCCAGTCCTCCTTTGTAAAATCCTTGACTCTATGCATTGGGTGACATTTTATCTTGAAGCAAACTTCCAGGCCATTTTTCTGCCCAGTTATGACTTTACTTTCTATACACATATGAGGGCAATTGAAGCAAAGCTGAAATTGTGCCAAATTCTGCTTACTTTATGCTGAATGGGTTTTGGGAGATCCACTAGCACCCTCTAACCATGGTGTCTTGAAATCAGAATGGTAAGGGATGCAATCAGTGGCCACATATGTAGACTCATTACAAGATTTTACCCCTTTAATTCTGTGTTCTAAGAAACCAGACACCTATGCATTAGCTGAAAGGGATTCCTTTACAGTCTTCCTTATTGACTGCAAGAGTTTTCCCAAGGGCCTGTATCACTACCCAAGGATTCATAAACACTAGTGCCAGGTAACAAGCCCTCCATATGGTTTGTCTTTTCAGAGAAATCCTAGGAGATTAGCAGCTTGGAAGACCAAGATAGCCATGGAGTTGACGTCTGTTTCTATGTTCTTTTCCTTCGTTTTATTGTCTGTGTGGATCATATATTCTGTTGGACACCAGCAGGAATGCTAAAAGCCTTTCAGAATAATATATTTCTTCTTGTTTTTTTGAATAACCTACTTCAAAACTCTTACAGATATCTTATCCTGAATTTGTTGAGGTTTAATATGTAAGTTACACTTGATTCATTTGTCCACATATAGTTGTGAATCAAAGTCTATTCAATATTGAAAAAGTTGTCTTGTTACTGTCATTTCCGTCAATGAGGATCTGCTTTCAGATCAAAGTAGCAGGAAACTTTTAGAGCAGTGGTTCTCAACCAAGGGCAATTTTGCCAGCCCCCGACCCAGGGGACATTTGTCTGCAGATATTTTTGGTTATCATAACTTGTATGTGTGTCGGGGTGCTATTGGCATCTATTTGGTAGAGGCAAATGATGCTGCTAAACATGCTACAATCACAGGATACTCTCCCACAAGAAAGAATTATCTGGTCCGAATATCAATAGTACTAAGACTGAGAAACCCTAACCTAGAGAAATATTGTTCTCCTATAACCTTTAGGCATCACCTTGGAAACTGTATGAACCTGTGTTCCCAGCTCAGATCAACTACTTATTAATTATTTTAACATGGTCAAACAGCTTAATGCTTTTGGATGTGGGCTTCACTGCTTGTATGTAAAACGAGGGAAGTGATTTTGGGGAAAGAAATTGGAACATGTTGAGCCACTAGTTACATTTTGTGGTCAAAGGAAAAAGGGGAAAAATGTTTAGTATTCAAAGATGTTTTTTGAAGATTTATTTATAATAATGAATATTATAAGACAGTTTTGTTTAAATAAATGATAGTTTATTTCATAGAATATTATGAGGATCTTATAAAAAACATTTCTTATACATGGAAAATGCTTTTATTCTAATGTTAAGAAAGAGAGTAATGGGATTCTAATTTGTATGTAAAGTAGGCCGGAGGGGAATTGGTTACTTTGTTTTCTGAGCTGCCTCTATCCATATTTCTTACTGTTGCACTCATCACAGTGCCCAAGACTCACTTGTTTATGTCTATGTCTTTACGACCAGACTGTATACACCATGTCGATGATGGTTGGGTTTTAGTCACCTCTGTATCTCCACTGTCTTGCATATAACTAACTGCGTTGTCTCTCAAGAGACAGTGCTACCTGCTTTGGTTTCCTCATCTGAAAAATGCAGGCAAAATTGTGCATTTGTTGAGAGCAATAAATGAAGCAATGTTTGTAAATATCATAACACTCTGTATCTGACACATAATAACCATTCAATAAACTTAGTTATTGTTATTACTTGCATCCCAGCTCTGTCCATAACAAGAGGTGTAAACTTGGAAAGTAATTCAGGTCTTTTCTTTTTTTTTCTCCTTTCCTTTCCTTTCCTTTCTTCTTTTCTGTTTTTCCCTCTATAAATGAAGACTTGTACTAGACTATCTAAATACTTCCCAGATTCTAGATTCTTATATCCTTTGATTCTAAGGATTAAAGGCTTTAGGAGCCTTGTTGGAGACTGTGCAGACTCTTAGAGTTGAAAATGGCTCCGTCGACTGTGGTCTAATGAGGCTTTGAGGCTTTGGACAGTCATCAGGAGGGAGAGTGTAGTGGGTGGGCAGGAGATGACATGGTGTTGGGGAAAGAGCACTGGGTTAGGCGTCAGAGAACTGGGACCTGACTTGCGTGCTATGTTTGCACATATTATTCCTCCATGGCAGCTTCCAGCTTCCTCACCAGTAATAACAGAAAGAAATAGCTAGCAAGTTCAAGGGCTCTCCCAGCTCCTACCTGGTATGATTTTGTCCTCTTCATATCCTGTCAGGCACGCTACACTGAATTTACTCTTCTATGCAGTGGTTGTTCCCCTACCCACCATGTGGCTGCCCTCCTCCGTCAATCTTTCTGTGACTCTAGGTTTTGAAGACAACTTGTGTTGTCTTCCCATTTAGATGCTACTTTATTAAGGACTCTTGTTTGCTGGCTAGAAATCGCAGAAATAATGCAAGGTATTTGTCTGAGTGTCTTAGGGTTCTTTTTGCGTCAGAATGACATAATGAGGCTCGTGGGACTAACTGAAATTTAGGGAAAAACCGTCTAGTACTGTACTGAGAAACCAAAGGCAATGGGAAAGTCCTTCACAGGAACCAGAGAGGTTCTAGAAATGACAGATCAGAAGCCACCTGGAAACAGATTAATAATGATGAATAAATTATTAAATCTTAGATTTATCCAGTCTTGCTCCAGAAAGAACAGCAGATTAAATGAAGGCAAATTTAAACTCAGTATTTGAATCAAACTTGTAACGGTAATCTATCAAACAATGAAACTACCTACCTTTCAAGGAAGGGAGCCTCCAGCTGGAGAGTGGACAGTTTTAAGGCTGGAGAAGATTCTTGTTTCTGATGAGAGAAAGAATTTAATAATCTCCAAATTCTTTTCAGCTCTGAAATGGTGGTTCTGTCCATGAACGTGGTAATACTTGATGAGGCCTAATACCGTGGAATGGCCGTCATATCAGATGCCATGCACTATGCTAAAGCCTTTACCTGCTCACAGTGACCCTAAAAAGAGGTCCTTAATAATTCCACTTTGCAGATAAGAAATTGTGACTCAGAAAGGGAAACTGAGTGTTTTTCCCAAGCTTGTAAGAAGTGCAGTAGGGTCTGACTCTATATCTGGTGAAGAATCCTTAAGAAGCCAGAAATCAGCTGGTTCTCACTGTTTTGACTGTACCAGTTTGGGCTCGTGAGTTCCTCCATAGGGGAACCAATTAAAGGGCAGATTGTTAGCTGCTTTGCACGTAGAAGGGGAGAGGAGGAGAAACAAATGACTCTACGTCTTGGTGAAGATGCGGAAGAAGGATGCCTGCGGGGAGAGCTTGTCTAGGAGTTCCTGCCACCTGCAACCCGGCATTTCCCCCTCCTAGAAGCCGGACAGACTGCCCCATGCCAGCCTGCCAGTAGAGAAACTAGCAAGGAGAGAACTCTGAGGCCATCAGACCCAAGAGCCTGCCTACAGGGTACACTGTGAAAGGGGGGACCCTGGGAACAGGGAGCAATGGCCAATCCCAGTGGTCAGCAGGGAAAGGAAAGGAAAGGGACACTGAAATGTACTATGTGTCTTAAGTACTGTGTTGTGCTCAGCACTTTTAACATATTTCCTCTTTTAATTCCTTTCAACAGTCCTATTAAGAAGGTATTATTTTCTTCATTTTTCCGAATGAAGACACTAAGGCTTTTAAGAAAATTGTCTTACGTTATTCAGTATGCCTTGGATATTAAGCCAGTTTTGTCTGACTCCAAATTCCACATTTTATACCAAATTATGGTTTTCCAAATTCTATTCACTGGTGTTCCCTTTCTCATTTTCACCATAACTGCATAGCCCTGTACTTTTAACATTTTTCTGTAAATCAACTCCACTCCTTCTTAAATTTTACTTAAATGAATGAATTTTAAAAGGAAGATACATAATGCCAACATAAATGGAAAGCAATTTCACTTGCCATAAATAGATGGTAATAACAAAAATGGATAAATGAAAACAAAAGACTGTTATTAAATTCCTGCTGTAGAGTCTTATGTCTAGAAGTCTCTGTGCCTGAGGCATAATTTCTTTGTAAAACTGAAGATTAGCAAAGTGTTAGATGCTAAATATACAGAGCACCAAAATGACGTTTTCCTTGTTGGTATCATTGAATGGATTAAAAGATAACTGAAATTCTTGTCATGTGTTTCAAGGCTATTTAATGCCCTTTCTCTGGGCAATCCCACACCATCTCCAGGACCATCAGTATTCCATAGCTATGCTTTGGGAAGTTTATCATGATAGTGGCAATATTATAAGCTCTTCTTCTGAAATCAAGCAAATGCTCACTTTGAATACCATTTCCCCAAATGAAACAACTCAGTTACTAGATAGGAAGCAGAAAAGGATGAAGAAAATAAATAGATCCTCCCAAACGGTTTTCCTACCTCGAGTCGTCCATCCAATGTGTTATAATTAAAGATCATCTGGGCTTCCCTGGTGGTGCAGTGGTTAAGAATCCACTTGCCAATGCAGGGGACACGGGTTCGAGCCCTGGTCTGGAAAGATCCCACATGCCACAGAGCAACTAAGCCAATGCGCCACAACTACTGAGCCTGCGCTCTAGAGCCCACGAGCCACAACTACTGAGCCCATGAGCCACAACTACTGAAGCCCGCGTGCCTAGAGCTTGTGCTCAGCAACAAGAGAAACCACCACAATGAGAAGCCTGTGCACCGCAAGGAAGAGTAGCCCCCGCTCGCCACAACTAGAAAAAGCCCACGTGCAGTAATGAATACCCAATGCAGCCAAAAATAAATAAATTGAATAAATAAATTAAAAAAAATTAAAGATCATGACAATTTTCTACTAAGAAAAATGGTTTCTTGTTGCAGACATAAGTAATTCTCAGCACCTTATCCTAGAATTTAAGACCTTGTAAAATTCTATTAGGTCCCACCACCACCATCAGACTCAGGTCAAAGTGAGTCAGAATGAACCACTCATCGTTTCTCTTATATGTCCTCAAAATGTCCTGCCTCCATACTACTGCTAATCTGTTCCTCTCTCTGTTCCCACAGTGTATCTATGTGGGTAATTGTGGGCAGAGAGAGACAAGCCTGGAAAGATAAGAGTAAGATAAGGTCATTATTAATTGTTTGTTTGTTTTTTTGTTGTTGAATTGTTGGATAGAATCCCTAGTATTATTCATTCATTCCTAAATGTTCTGTTCTTTCACCTAAATCTGATGGAAAAAAAAAGTTGTGCTAAATGGAATCAGAATGCTCATAAAAAAAAAACAGCATAGCTGACACTTTTAGGAACAGAAAATGGACAAGGTTGAGGACAAATTATCAGTGATTTTGTGTTTAATAACTCGAACATCAAAGGAACTTGTGTCTATGAGGAAAGATTTAATATTTGAAATCTCAGGACTACTCCGGCTATAAGCTCCAGGAATGCTCATGGAAATTTTGAGATTAAAGAAATCATGTGACTGTCACATGATAAGGTTTATAACTGTCTTATGAGGAAAATAAAATGATGCATTTTGAAAAAGAAAAAAAACAGTTGAATATTTTAGAGATTTCTAAATATATACTGTTACATATTTTTGGCCTTTTCTGTTGAATTTATCTGAAAACATAATTGCAGAAGATTGTGAAAAGTAATAATAAACTTTGGAAGGATTCAAAAAAAAAAAGAGTAACAGAAGGAGAGCATGCAAAGATCTGAAAGATGACTATTGGGGTTGGCGATAGGGAAGATCTGAGAAACTTGCTGTAATTGTTTCAGTTCTAGATTAGGGAGGTTGGTGGATTGAGGAGTAAGTAGGGGTTGAGTACTCGGAGACAGCAAGAGCACCTTATCAACTGAGATAAAAGACGAAAAATGAAGTGTTAGAAACACAGGAGAGCTTGGAGCATATTTTCAGGTTGAGGTTTGGCTCCTTTTTGCAAGAGACAAAAAATTAGAGAGGAAGAGGCTTAAGTGCTAAACCAAGAGACTATGAGGGAGAACAGAATCAAGAAGAAATGTGAAGGGCTTGGCCTCGTACCCGAGGAAGGACACATCACAGTAGAGTGATGACTTTCTATAAACAGAATGGAATTAGCAGAATGAATTTGTAGCACACATTTACCACTAAGTAGCTGGAGAGACAGGATCTGCCTGGATTTTTGCCATTCAATGTATAATAGTAGGAGAGTCAGCCTACTAATCATTATGCGGAGTCACAGAACATTTAAGGTGAAAGGAAGTCCATTCCTCTACCTTATATTCAGATCCATGTCATACTGAGCATAGGCCTACTCTTTTAACTGTAGTGGTGGGAGATTAACATCTACATGAAAGAGAAAATTCCACTTTCAGAAAGCCTTAAATATCAGGAGGTCCTCTTCTAAATAGAAGTGGTATCAACCTCCCCATCAGATGGTTCCAGTATTGCTCTTAAAAATCCCTCAGGACTTGAATCCCTCTTCAAATATGTATATAGTGATGGATTTTTTTCCCCTTAAATCCAGATAATAGGCTATTCAACCATTTTTCATATGAAATGATTTCAAAACCTTTCATTGTCTCAGGGATTCTTTTTTTGGATGTGACGTCCTAAAATAAAATTGTGATGTCCTAAAATAAAAATATCACCTGAGCAATGATTTGATCAGGGAAAAGTTTTGAAGGGTTCATTCTAGGCATTAGGTTTCATTAAGTCCAGCCAAATTGCTGATTGAGATTTATGGAGTACTTATTATATGCAGGCAATTTCTTAAGAGTTTTAATGCATTATCTTATTTAATCTTTTCAATAACCCTATGAGGTAGGAACTATTAATGTTCCATTTTACAAATTGACAACTGGAAGCCAAGATGGGCTAAGTAATTTTCCCAAAGTAACTAAGCTAGCAAGTGGCTGAGTTGGGATTTGAACACAGGTTTGTTTGATTTCACTACGTGATGACCTTCTCACATGTTGGTTTGTTTTGTATTCATATCCTTTCCATCCTGTACTTGTACAGGTTTCTTGAAGAAAGTGCTGAGCAAAGAATATGGCATACAGAGGCTCTTGTTAAATATGGGTTGAAGCCTTGTGGTGTAGATATTGCTAGCTCCCATTTTGCAGATGAGAAAATTGAGGCTCAGATAAACAACAAATATTTATTAAGAGCCTACAAAGTACCAGACACAGCACTGTAACCAACAGTGTGACAAAAGTAAGCACAGAGTTATATACAAAAAAAGAGTCCTATCTCTGGACTCAAAGGTCAACACTATTTCCATAACATCACAGCTTTTCCTTCCAGCAAAAAATCCTCAGAATCAATCTAGAAGAATGGAGTTTGCCCTCTCTGGCAAAAACAAAAATCAAAAACCAACCAACCAACAAAGAGTAAAACCTGTCCAGAAAAGCAAAGATGTCCTTAGAGACAAAGAAGGAGTTCTGGTGAGGAAAAACAATAACGTATATGTCAAGGAGTAGAGGCTCTCTTTACCCTCTCCCCACAAATCTAAAACACTTTTTATTAATGCCCCCCCCGCCCCCAGCAAATGTGGCATTCTTTTAAATATGCCCTAAAAGTGTAAATCAGAGCAAAGACTATATTTCACGCCAAGAAGCTTGTATATCCATCACGTATTTATGGCAGTGCTGTTAGCCAACTCTTCCATCTGGGATGTCTTTAGTCATCTTTCATCTGGTACACCTCTTAGAGAAACTCCAGAGCCACAAAAGGGCTCATCTTTTAGACCTCCTTTGGCAGGAGGGAGAAATCCAAAGTTTTCCCATAAAGCCTATATTCCGCATTGCGTTTAAAGTGGTTGTTTGATATGATAATGTCTTTGAAGGGATACTTGGCCCTGCCTCCCAAGGATAATAGAGGACAATTATTTTATTCTGTTGTGCCATCTAACGAGGAACCATCTCTTAAAAGCACAAGGGTTTGTGTAATCTACAAATTATTGGGAGAAGAGATTGAAGATCGTCTCTGCATCCCCCCTCCCCAAAACAAAAAGCTTCATCCAGAAAGAGAGAGCTTTTTATCCTTTCTAAATTTGGTAGTGAATACCTGCTATAACCTAAAACCAGTTGGGGGGGGGGAATAAAAAAACCCAGAAGAGGAAAGATTTAATAGACCCTTCCATTAAATATGATCGAATATTCCTGGAACCAAGTTATTTCCCATATACTTTCCAGTTTGACTCTGTTCAAGCAGAGGTGAAATCTAAACATGA
This sequence comes from Balaenoptera physalus, assembly GCF_965194825.1. Classification (NCBI taxonomy): domain Eukaryota; kingdom Metazoa; phylum Chordata; class Mammalia; order Artiodactyla; family Balaenopteridae; genus Balaenoptera; species Balaenoptera physalus. The sequence continues at coordinate 145,110,515 of NC_138882.1, read as the reverse complement.
GCTTTTTTTTTTTTTTTTTTTTTTTAATAATCATTTTGAAAGAGATGAATGCATCACTGAGAAAAAACAACAGCTTTAATTGTCACTTTGGACACCGCAAAGCTATTCCATTAATCCCTCAGCAGAATGCCTCATTATTAAAATAATATGTGGGGAGTTTGTAGTCCAAAAAAGCCAGGAAACAAATTCACTGCTAAAATGTTCCAGAACGTCTCAGAAAGAAATAAAACTACCAGAGCTTTCATCCTATTCCAATCACAGACACCATGTCCACGAGGAATAGTAATTCGTCTTGACATGACTGCTCAAATGGTTCCAAACACACAAACCCATGCTGGAGACCACTCTGACTGCTCCCATTCTTGGCCTGGATGCAGAGACATAGGCCTGCGAGTGTCTCCTATCAATTAGACAGTCAGAACAGAGAGGGGCTGGCTAAATGCATGGGGGTGAGGAAGCTGCAGGGTTTTATACCTTATTAATTGGACATCGCTATTTAAACTCTTGAAGTCTCCAAATGGCTTTGGCATGCAATCAGACCCATAAAATAAATGGACTCAAGAAGTGAAAAGGAATACTCTGAGCTAGGCCATTTCCTGTTCCTCCCTCGAATCCTAAACTGTATCTGGTACCAGAACTTCAAGCTCAAATCTCAGCTGAATACTCAGCCAGCCTTTACATGCTGCTACAACTATAATCAAGACTTTTCTTTTTCTCGTTTTTGCTGTAGCCTCTTCAAGAATAAATAACCACCTTTATTTTTAATCAGCCCGTAGGTATGCATCGGTTGAAAGTATTTGCCCAGCAAAATAAAAACTCGCTTGGGTTTTTTTGTGGCTGGTATTTTGTCAAGCAGTAGTGCCTCCTCAGCCTTTCATATCTGTCTTTCTGAGTGAATCATCCTGAAAAGGTTACCTCTGTCACTAAAACTGGGAAGGTTCTGCTTCTGGGAGAGAAGGTGGTGGGAAAGATCAGTGTAGGTTTCTTTCTGTCTTTGCTTCCTTGAAAAGCAAGTCTTCTGAGACCAGATGGCTTTATCCCATGAAAATGAGCAGAGAGTCAGGCAACAAAGTGGACACCTCTGTCACAGCATCACCCCATCACCAGCCCTACTCAAACTTGTGAGGACTGATAGCAGATTACCCTTTCACACCTGGTCTCCGAGTGGTGGGCCAAGGGAGATCTCCTTGAGGGTAAAGAGGTGAAGCCAGATTATGAATTGATGGCATGCTATTTAGAGTGTAAAGAGATAAATTTACTAGAACTATTGGAAAAGCCTGGGAGAAAAACACTATGCAGCTAAATCCAGTTCAGAGGTTCCTTAGCAGAGGCTCTGCTGTGGGAGATTTAAGGGAGGGGAGAAAGAAGCATCCTTTTACTAGCCACCCACTTGGTACCAGATGGACTCTTTAGGGCTTCACAGACATATCACATTTAAACTTCACACCAACACTTTGAGAGAGGTCTGACTGTCCCATTTTATGGATGAGGAAACTGAGGCTTAGAGATTTTAAGGTGCATGCTCATGGTGCATGATGTAAACTTTAAGGTTGGAAATTATGTCTGTATATCCCCCTAATCATGGTGGTAACTGCAAAAGGCTCTCTATACCACTTCGAGTGGACAGCTGTGGCCCGCCCTTCCTCAGTGCCTCCTGCCTTCCCTGGTGGTTGTTTCCACCAGCTCTCATCCCAGTGCTTCACACTGGGGTCTGTTAGGTGCATCACCTGGACCTTTGCTCATAGTCTTGCCATTGGTAACCAACACTCTGTTTCCTCCAAATAAAACCTGATCTTGGCACCAACATTCCACTTCCCTGCACTCATGTTAGCACACTGTCAGGAAGACGAGCAGTCCAGGCAATAGGCAGAATAGTGTGTCGTAGTTTCCATCCGACCTCTATATTCTCTGTTAACTTACGGTTTAATTTAGTGCTAAGAGCACGGGCTTTGGGTTTACTCAGAACTGGGTTCAAATCCTGGCGTCACTTCTCATTAAATGGGTCACCTCGAACAAGTTTCTGTGTCTGTTAGCCTCAGTATTCTTGTCCACAAATAGGGGATAAGAATGCCTTTCTCACACTTATTGTTAGGATTGTGTGAGATAATGTATACAAGCACTCAGCATAGTGTGGCGTGCCTAGTGAGTACTTAATAAATGGAAGCTATTATTTAGGGTAGATGTTTGAGATTAAACGGTCTCCATATTTATTTTAGAGTTGATAAATGAAGCTAACATCCCAGGGAAGGAATGAGGCAGTACTATCAGAGAATACTGACCCACCTTCCCCTAGGATGCTGAAGTCTCTTCCTACCCTTGGTGGAAATATTCCTTGCACTACAATTTTTCATGTCTTGCAAGGTCCAATCAATACAATTGATTTAATGATTAATTTATTGTGTTCTCAGTAAAAGCCCTGCATCGACTTCTTAAAATGGAATCTTATTGCATTTTAGACAAACAGAGTTAATTGGCAGCAATCATTTAAAGGGGAAGCACAAAGCATTCTAAACACACATACACAATCAAGCCAATAATGAAAAACAAAAGTCTTGTACTATTTTAAGAATGCAACACTGGAGGGATGAGTGAGAGTGTTAGCATTTTCTGAGTTGCTGAGCCACAGAGAAAGATCATCTGGGCCAGTTATGCTCATCTGTGTACTGACCTTACTCATGCCCTTTACTTATTGCCCTCTCTGTAAAGACATCAGGGGAGCTGTCTTTTGGTTTGTTTGTTTGTTTTCCCCTGCTGTCCCTATTAGGAATAGTTGTGTCCTCTTTGGCTTATGGTTTGTTTTTATCTCATAGACTGTAACCAATGAGGCCTTCATCCTTCCACTGGTTTATAGAAGACCCAGAGGCAAATCCATGTCCCATCCATACCCTTGGGCTGCGTTTTTTAGTGATGCATGTTGTATAGGCTTCAATCTAGACCTGTGTTTTTGTTTCTCTCATTGTTTACCTTTGTTTCTTCTTGCTCACCAAATTATAAAATGGATTACCTAGCCAAATATCAACGCATCTTTTTAAGTTGCCTATATTTGGAACACAGTTAAGGGCTATATAAATTAGTAAATAATGAAATACAGAAATTAGGGGGGAAAAGTCTAATTTCCTGTTCTCTCTTTTTTTTTTTAACATCTTTATTGGACTATAAATGCTTTACAATCGTGTGTTAGTTTCTGCTGTATAACAAGGTGAATCAGCTATATGTATACATATATCCCCATATCTCCTCCCTCTTGTGTCTCCCTCCCACCCTCCCTATCCCACCCCTCTGGGTGGTCACAAAGCACCGAGCTGATCTCCCTGTGCCATGCGGCTGCTTCCCACTAGCTATCTATTTTACATTTGGTAGTGTATATATGTCCATGCCACTCTCTCACTTCGTCCCAGCTTACCCTTCCCCCTCCCCGTGTCCTCAAGTCCATTCTCTACATCTGCGTCTTTATGCCTGTCCTGTTCTCTCAGGCCATGAACTAGCTTTGTCATCAGTTACCTGCAGCAGTATTTGCCTTCTGATGGGAGCAAAAATGGACTCTACTGGCAGCTATCCCAACCCAGTGGTTGGTTCTTTCTCAACGGTTCTGTCCTCCTCAGCACACCCGCCCCGAGAGTCTGAGAGAGCTGGTGGGCCTCCCACCAGGGGCTGTGGGAGGAGAATCAGGGAGGGCCTGGGGAGGGCTGACTTGACCACTGGGTGTCAGTGTTGCTGCACTTGAGGGAGGCCTCTGGACCTTGTCTTTGGCAGCAAGAAATGCTTCCCGCTTTCCTCGATTAACTCAGGTGAACCGGGATGAAACAGCATTCATTAGATCTTTTTTTTTCTGCTCCAGAGAGAAGGGATGAGAACTCTCTTCGATATACACTTTCCCAACTGCTGTGAGTGTTAAGTTTAAGGCAGTGGAGGGATCAGTAATGTTTTAAATTACTTTTCTTCACCAGAAAGCTGTCTTGATAGAATGGCCTACCCAGCACCACACCAACAGAGCCCACTGAGACAGCCAAGCACCTTGGCCAAATCCTAGGCTTTGCAGCCTGAAGACCTTGGGTTTTCATCTGAGGTACTTTTTCCTCCACCCCTGTGTTCTAACCAGCTTTGTGACCACCAACAATTTTGAAACTTGCTGTGCCGCAGTTTCCTTGTCTCCAAAATGCAATTTATAATACCTGTTTCAGAGGAATGCTGTGAGAATTAAATTGGGTTGGGCATGTAGAGCAGAAGCTCACAATAGGTGCTCAATAAATGAAAGCTAATGTGGATAAAATGTAAGCTGGGGAGAGCTGTGTGGTAGCTCAAAATATATTTTGCATATTTTTTCCAGTGTCCTCAGAAAGCATGCAGAGGGTGTGTGTGTGTGTGTGTGTGTGTGTGTGTGTGTGTGTGTGTGTGAGAGAGAGAGAGAGAGAGACAGGACGGGAGGTGGGATGAGCTGCGTGTGTGTGAGAGAGAGGCTCTCGGGTGACATGCGCAGGAAGCACCGTGATCACAGTATATCACATGAGACAGTTGCTGAACCTGTATCCTAACCTTTTTTTTTCCCCTGCCTGACAATTCCTTCTAGTGGTAGTCAGCACTTTTGAGATGCTCACTCGTGACAGAGAGCACGAGGTAGAACAAGGAGCAGCCTCTCCCCAGGGCCAGAGCTCAGCATCCCTGGGCTCTAGCATCATCTGTACCAACTCTCTGACATCCTCAGACGAGACAGCTTAGTCAAAGGTACATGGCTTTGGAGTCAAGTATAGGCAGGAAGTCCAGCTCCCAGACTTACTATATGTGGGACCCTTAGTAATCATCTACCCCTTCAGAGTTTCACTTTTCATCATTTGTAAAAATGGGGATAATGATATAATTATTAATGGTTTTTTATTAGGGATGAAATAAGATAGTACCAGGGAAAGCACTGAGGACAAAGGAAACTGAAATCCCTAGTAATACTCTCCTGTCCGCTTACCCCAATGATGTGAGGACCACTCAATCTGATGCAGGAAGTTGCCTCCCCAGACCTGTGGGATCTCTTCAAACCATCTTGCTTCAGAGTTATGTAGAGGAGGAAAAACACAAGTTCTATTTTGAACACATTAAGTTGGAGCTGTGTGTTAGGTAGGTGGAGATGGTTACTGGACAGTTACATATATAGATATATAACTTTGGAAGAACTCTGGGTGAAGATTTGGAAGTCTCCTAAACTGGTCACATTGCACTTAAGCAAATAACTTTCTTCCCAGTCTTCTCTGTCTCACTGCCCTCCTTCAACTCCTTTTTAACACAGGCTGTTAGTCCTTATTTTCTTTCAAAAAGCCATAGGCTAGATGGAGATACTATTTTCTTTCCACTTGGCACATCCATTCTTTCTGGGAACCATTACATTACTGCCCAGGTATCACTGAGTATGGAATCCACCTGGAAGTATGGAATTCTGTTCCATAAGCCATGGCTTCCTGCCTCACCAAGTTTAGAGGTTTGAGACTGAGTATTCTCTAGGTTGACCTAGGATGTGATATTGTTGCAGAATCTAAGAGAAGGGCTGATAGATGATGCATAACATTATTTTGTTTTTCAGAATTGGAAACGGGCCCAGAGAATCTAAGTGATTCTTCCCATTACTATAGAGCTCAGAGTCACCATATCAGGCTGCCTCCTTGCTTATAAAGCAATGGGTTATCATTCCAGATGGTAGTTCAAATACTTAAGAGACCAGGGAGTGAAGTCCAGCCCTTCTCACAAATCAGCTGTTCTAAAGCTGAAACTCTTCAATGCCTTTACACACATAGAACCCTTAATCACTGTGGGTCATTGTGATATAGACTTCAGTTTCTCATAGGACAAAAAATTCTGGCTTTCAAATATAGTGATGAACTAATGAAACACAGTTTCCCTAAAGGTAAGATGGATTAAAGCTGTGCTGGGCATCCCGTGTTCTCTTTCAGTCTTGGCCAATACTTCCCAGTGCAATTATGGAACATGAGTCTTTGGGATGCTTAGTTAGGAAAAAAAAAAAGCTTTGGAAAAGCTTAAAGTATATTCTCTCGTTTCCTTAAAGGTCCACAATGAAAATTAGCATATTAAAGGTTCCAGTTAAAGAAATCTGCTCAAAGTTTGAAATTAGTCAACTCCATATATGCAACTTAACAGAAAACATCTATTAATATCCCATAGAAGAAATGTTTTATCTTTCTTTGAATTTCTGTTATGAACAGTGTTCTGGGTACATAATTGGTTTTCACCTTTAATCTTTGCAACCAGCTAGTGACAGAGACATTGTTGATAATCTTTTTATGATGAGGAAACTGGGACTCAGAAAGGTAAGGGAATTTGCCCAGGCTCACACAGTCAATATGCCCTGCTTTTCACTTTATGTTTTTTTAATAATTTTTCATACATGTGACCTTCCTATGTGTCTTCACTTATAATGTAATCAATGCCTAAAATTGGATTCTCACCATTCCTGGCTGGGATATCTTCCTTATGACTTAAGACCTAGGTCAGGAATCATCTCAGCTGTGCTAAGTGTTTCTCCCTCGTGCTCCTATGGTATTTTTTTTACCTTGATCTTAATATTGTCCACTTTATTTTGAAAGTATCTATTTATGTGCCTCTTCTTCCCAGTAACTTGTAAGCTTCTTATGAGCAGGTACTGTGTCTTCACTCTTCTTTGTATACCTACTCCCAAGCTCAGTGCTTACCTTAAAGTCATACACATTTATTAAGACCCCTATGGTAGAGACTCAGCGTCTCTCTGTTGCACTGAATTGAACTGAGCTGAACCGAAGCCAGTTCTCTCTAACTTCAAAACCCCAAACATTTCCCACTATACCTCACTGTCTCCCATTCCAACTGTAAAAGTTCTATTACGTTTTGGCCCAAATAAGCAACGAACCTATTTTTGCTCCCATGGTATTTGGTAATGCTGTGGAGAATTATAGGGAGCAAATTTGGGAGGAGAATAGGCACCTGAAATG